>NW_007578174.1:89410-139190 GCF_000690725.1 Stegastes partitus
AAAAAAAAAAATCTTCTATATGTTAAGGCTGCTGTGCTGGATATCCTGCACAAAGTTAAGAAAAAAGCAAGCTCTTGTTATTTTAACTTTAGTGTCTGAAGTGATTCATGGCTGCATTCGTCTTCCTCCTATTGTTTTACCGGTTTACCTGCTTGTTGTTTTACTCATTTATCACCTGTAACAAACTTTGAACTGCACTAATCTGTACAAAAGGTGCTCTATAAATAACATTCGACAGCAAGATTTGTTTTCCTCTGGAGCCCATGCAAAGGGCACACTTGTTGTGCTAAATGTCGCTTGTGGCCTCAAGCCAAAATAACGTCTGTCAATCCTCGACTGGCTGAGCTTGACAGCTAACAGGTGGCGAGGAGAAGGAAATAAGAGGGGCGGAAGGTGGGGGGGAGACAGTATTTTTGACTTGGCACATGTATGTAACGCAAAAACGACACGGTGTGAGACTGTCCGTGTGTGTACCTGCGAATTTAAGGTATTTTTACGCCTGTCTTTTGAGTATTTTATTTATTTAAAGCAATGAAAGTGATGATCAACTCGTGCTTTCAGGTGTGGACGTGAAAAATCCTCTGAAAGTTGAAATGATCAGCACAGTCTCCACTCTATTACAGTGATTATGGTTTCCATGGTACCACATTAGATTTTCTAAGTCGCAGACACAAAAACCAATGCTCATCACTATGACAACATAATGAAAAGTTCTCCGTGTTTGTCTCAGAAGGCGTTTCGAGCAAATAATAATTATGAGAGGATTTGAAATGTCGATTCTCCGTAGCCTTTGAACGCCCTTTCCTCTCTGCTTGTTCTGGTTCTTCAGGAGGGAACCGTGCACGTCATCTACGGCTTCCTGGAGCAGCGTCTTACCTCTCTGGAGCAGCTGAACCTGTCCCGGATCCACACGGGGCTGCAGAGAGTCCTGATGCTTCGTCCCGACACGCCGCCGCCCACGCTGCCTCCAGACGTGCAGACGAGGGATGTGGTGGCACCGAATGTCACCATACCGAATCAAGAGACCACCTACTGGTGCTTCATCCACAGGCTGCCTGAAACTATGACCAAGAACCACATTGTTATGGTACAAAGGCCTCTAAAAATGGAAACACTTAACATACAGTGTATTTACACACAGCAGTGGGTGTTTCAGATGGAGAGCGTTCACAGGCAGCTATTATTGCCTCTTGTTGTGCAGCGAGGCCAAACAAAACATCAGCTGCATTGTCATGGTTACAAAGAGCAAATACAAGCAAATATATCAACACGACAAAAAAAAAACTTCACCTCCTTCCTTATTTTTTCACTCGGGTAGCAGTTCCACCGAAGGTCACTCCATCTGAAATCATCACAACAATTTCTGCTCATCAAGCTCAGATTTGGCAGAAGTTCCTGCAGCACAAAATACTGATAATCATTAAATAAAACAGGACATTTTAGCTTTATATTCAAATACTTTGCAGGTTTTATTAAGTCATTATTAACTCGAGTCATTTTCAATTTAATACACATTTAAACTCGAAGCTACGATCAAGCATCAGCATCTCAGGAACTAATAAAGATAAAAGCCTGTTATTACTCATATCATTGATCAGAATATTAGACAAGTAGGTCAAATAAGTTAATTGATTATGGGTGAGTTGAATTATGAAAAAATATTGAAGCTGCAATGAAAAGTCCCATCAATGAGCACACCAACAAAAAATAAAAAGGAAGTCAACTAGTAATGTTTTCTGAACCATAAGTAGCTGCATGTCACAATAATACAAAACAAACCATATAGAAGCAGTTTGGTTATTTTCATTCAACTTTCATCACTAATTGACCAGTTTTGACTTTTGGCAGATCGCCTAATCCAACACAGCTTCAGAATGCTTCTCCAAATATATCTAAGAAAGTATGTTTTTTATTATAGGCATATTTTTCATTTCAGGCTTACATCTTCCTGACACTGTCATTTAAACACGTGAAAAACAACCTACTGAAAGTGAGCCAAAAAGCATTTTTAAAAAACAAATATCCTGAAAACTACTCGATACATCGATCTGAAACTTCACAGATCCCATTTTGAACATGCTAAATAATGGAATAACCCAATGTTAACAAGTCTTGCAGCAGTAAAAAAAAACATAAAAGCAACTTCTCTGCTCTGTCTCTGCTCCCGTCAGTACGAGTCGGTGATAACTCCAGGTAACGAGGCCATCGTGCACCACATGGAAGTCTTCGAATGTTCTCCGGACATCCCCGAGGTTCCGGACTACAGCGGCCCCTGTGACGACAAGATGAAGCCGGGAAAGCTCAACTTCTGCCGCCATGTGCTGGCCGCGTGGGCCATGGGGGCCGAGGTAGGACAGGAAACACACATCCTCTTACTTTTAACCTCACCTGAATATAAACTTTGTGATGCAAAAACTAAAAATTGGAACAATCATCCAGAATTGGCAAAAGACTTAAAGTTACTCTAACAAAAATAGAGAAGCACCCACACGAAACCCCATCAGATAAAGAAGAGTAGCCATGAGCACGGTGAAGGTTTTTAATACACTCGGTGATAATTGAAAGGGAGAGTTGGGATTATGCTTGACTTGGGTCCAGTCCTTGTACCTATTATAAGAGATAAACAAACACTCCTACGCTGGTAATATACGAGTCTAAAACTGCGAACATAAAACGTTGAAAAGATGATCCCACACACTGCACATGTCTATTAAGAGCTCGGAGACAGTCTGTATGTGGGATGCACTCACACACACACACATATTCAGAAACTTGTTTACATGGAAACAAACGCACGAAGAAAAAAAAAAACACAAAGGAAAACTGCATGCGTTTCTACATCGGTAGGGACACAAAAGATTTCATCATAGCTGATATTATTGTCCAAGCTGCTGCTTGCAAAGTCAACTTCCAGACAAACCGGTAAACAGAGCTTCCACTGGGGACACAGAGGTTTTGTCCACAGTGGGTTTTTGGCTTTTGCATAATCTGATGGTGATGTATTCAGCTGAGGATTTCTGAACTCTTAGATTCTTAGAAAAACCAACATTGTGTGCCACAAAAACAGCTTCTATGCTCCTTGGAATTGATCCTCCAGGTCTCTAGAACTCTACAGGAGGAGCTGTTCTTCTAAAAGATACTCCCTCATTTTAAATGACGGCTTTCTAACAAGTCAGCCTAAAATCTATCATATGTATTTAGTTGTGTTAAGATCTGGTGTGGGCTGCAAAGTGGCTCGGTGGTCAGCACTGTTGCCTCGCAGCTAGAAGGTCGCCGGTTCGCGTCCCGGTGAGGACACCCGGGAGTTTTCTGCGTGGAGTCTCCATGTTCTCCCCGTGCAGCGTGGGTTCTCTCCGGGTTCTTCCTCCCACAGTCCAGAATTAATTGGTGATTCTAAATTGTCCGTAGGTGTGAATGTGAGTGTGCTTGGTTGTCTGTCTCTAAGTGTAGCCCTGTGATAGACTGGTGACCCGAGTTAGGATTAAGTGGTGTATAGATAATGGATGGATGGAAGATCTGGTGTCTCCAAAGGCCGTAGAATATGATTTCTAAACCATTCAGCGACCCCTCGTGACCTATGAATGAGACCACTCCCATCAGGATACACTGTAAATGTTTCATCAAGGGATACAGATCATGACTCTGAACAACTCTGTGGCCCCTACAGCATAAAAGACCAACCAGGTCCCCTCACATTAGGGGTCAAAGGTTCAGGTTTTCTTTTAATTTGTCACTAGTCTGTATAGTTGAAGTTGAACTACTAATATTTTAATATTAAAGTAATGTGAAAAATGATGTTTGCAATGAGAAAACCTCAAAATTACAACCTGTAGTTTCTCTCAGCTAATGCCCACAACCTTCAATCTCATCCGCTTTAGAAAGCAGCTGTTTCCAAAACAAATACAAAATGTGAATATTGTGGAACATTCAGCAGCTAAAGAGCGGACTGTGGTGGGTCTGGTTGTCGCCATCTTGGCAGTGCCTGACTGTTAACTAATCCAACAATTAGCAAAGAGGTCACCAGAGTTCATCAGAATAAAACCTAAGTGCCAACAAAGCAGGTAGGTTGTAGAAAAGAACAAACTTACTGGGGTGTACAGGTGAACGAAGGGAAGGCGGCTGGTAATCCAGGGAAAAATACATCCAAAAATGAAGGAGGTAATCCAGAAAAACTAAATCCAAAAACTCACAACAAAACAAAAAACACAAACCAGAGGAGCATGGAGAAGAACCAGAACATGATCAAACAGGAGGGAAACCAACAAGAGCAAACAGATGCAGGACTATTTATACAGAGGGAATAATTGGGGAGACAAGTCACAGGTGAGTCACAACACACAGGTGAAGCTAATGAGGGCAATCACAGAGGAGGGAAAACAGGAAGTAATTATACCAGACACACAAGGACAGGAATCATTTCAAAATAAAACAGGACGTAACAACCAAACTCAATGACAGCGATAGAGAACGAGTGGAGTTGAGGTGGGCGATTCTCTGGAGCATGGATTTTCCTATAATGACACCGACCTGTGCCCATGCCCTTAATTGTGCTTTAAGTCAATTTAAACCTTTAAACAATTAAAACAGGTGAGTGATATCAAACTTCACCCCCTGTGCAGTTGTAGTGAACCGGGGGCTTACCTATAGAGACCTAAATGGCTGTAAACAGGTTTATTTCTGCTGTGAAGTTGTTAATTTTAACACGAGGGTCAGTGAGGATTTACTCACTTTTGGAATCAGCCTCAAGTGGCCGTTAGAGGAACTACAATTTTTGGGGCACTTAAGCCCCAAAGGTCACAACTGGAGGTCATTTTAGGGAGTTAGTTCTGAGCAAACCAAAGCTAAAAGTTGTTCAGCTCATCTGGTATGCTGCCCTCAAGTGGCTAAAAAAATATTTAACTGCTTTACCAAAAAAAAAGTATCACGTATTACCATGTATTTGACAAAAAAATATTGAATTTTAACTGGTGTCTGCTGCCTTGTTGTTACAGGCATTCGTGACCTTATTATTTCTAAGATTCCAACTGTAGCTCCACCAATAACCAATCAGTAATAAGTGAACAAAAGTTTGCTATTAGTGACTATTTTTTTTTAGGTTTTCTTACATTTGCTATATAGGAACAGCTGAGGAGAGACTGGAAAGCAGAGGAACATGAAACAAAAGGCCACTACAATAAAGACTAAGCCCTAGTAGATGGTACACATGGTCTAACAGGTGAGCTACTGGGCTGCGACAACACTAAGAAAAAATCTAGACAATTACAGCATTGATCAGTGAATGCATGCACCTTTGTTTTCAGCTAATGGAAATCAGTGGAGTTCCACGTTCTCCTTCGCTAATTTTGGGGGAAATAAACACATGCGTTTTTGCAGGGAGAAAATGCAACTGCAAGCTCATGAGAAAAGCCGTTCAGTCATCTGTCAGGCGTCGCCACCCCACTTAGAAACTGCAGCGAGCAAGCAGCCGGCTGAGCGAGCGAGCAAGCAGCATGCTAACCACATAAAGCAAAGAGGACAGGCAATGGTGAGGCTGTCACCATATTTCTCTGCACTGCTCCCCACTGTATCACAGCCAGCCTGGCCCCTCTCCGATTGGATTATCTGCCAACCAAACAAAAACAAGCAGGATGCCTTCTGTGAGCTGTGAGCTGTGAAGACAAGATTAGGTGGGAAATATTCAGGCCTCTTTCATCACCTCTTAATAGTGTTGCTTCATTCTCCTCGGCACCGCATCAGAAGGGAAACGTGGCCCTAGAAAAACAAAAAACAAAAAAAAAAACAACAACAAAAAAACACACAAAACAAAAGGGAAAGAGGAAAATAGAGTGGAGCAAGTTTGGGAGAGAAGAGAAACAATAATGCAGGACGCCGTCAGAATGTAAAAGAGGGAGGGCAGCAGCAGCAGCAGAGAAAGGGAAGAGGTCTCGGTGGATTTTACTGTGACGACATGAAAGCGAGATTAAATAAAACAATTCTTTCTTCCATTACAAACAGCATGCATCAGCAGAAGTGGCTTGAGGAGGATCTCTGAGAGAAAGGGAAGGCAGCGATGATGAATCAAGATTGCATTAAAATTCCTGCAGAAGCTTGATGACCATGGAGTGACTCAGGATTTTATTCTTTTTGTTGTTGTTGTTCAGAGGAGCAGAACAAGTCATGTCATCCCAGGGGATACATCTGGATGAGAATGAAGAAATAGAAATGATCAATAAACATTTGAGCCAGCTCACAGATCCACGTAAAACATTCAGGGTTGTACAAAGAGGAACCTGGTGTGTGGTGATGTTTGGTGCTGTTGAAGCAGTTTTGAAACCTGTTTTTTAGACTTTTCAGACAATCTGTTGCATTTGTGATTTTACATTCTGTGGGTGTCCGGGGTCCAAGCAGGTTTAAAAGATGAATGAATGGGTGGATGGCAGCATGTGGTTACGCAGTCTATCAACCAAAATTATAGCGAACCACATGAGTAGAGCTAAAGGAATCTATCATTTCTGCACTACGAAGGTGAATAAGCCTCTGATATAAAAGTCATTCAATCCCAGCTGGCAGGAAATGTTCCCACAACACTGGATAACATTACCTACAAGTTTTCAATATTATTTTTAAGGAAAATGCATTAATCAAACATTTAAAGAATGTCTTAGGAATATGTTCATTTCCATTTTTGTTCTTGTAAAGTTAATATAATGTTTTAATGTCAGCATTCAGATGATGTTGTCAGGAGCACAAATGCAAAGTAGAAAGGTTGCCAAACCAATGTTCAAAAAGTGTTCTCTTGATGTTATCGAAGCCTCAGATAATTCCTGCTTTAGTGTGATCTATTAACAAAGGTGGAACATTCTGCTTTAAATGTTCTGAGGATGCTGTTTAGAGACGTCATTAAACAACGTTCTCCTTTGAGACGTTCTCACAAAGTTGCATGATGACAAAGGAAGGATGTTCTCAAAACAACGTTTAAAAAACATTTTCAAGATGTTACAGACAACTCAGATAACAGATTATTTTTAAGACATTCCAGTACTAATAAAGGTGGAACATTCAAAATGTTCCCAGGATGTTTTTGGGATGCTGTTTAGGAAGTTTGAGAGGGTCCAGATGAATGTTTTCTTTAGTCTTTCTCCAACAATGCGTTTTTTTCCTGGAGACACCTGTGATTCAAACTCCCAGTAAAACTCCAACAGTAGCTTTGTTTACATGTAGAAGTCTTCCTCACTTCTATCTACCACAATACCAAATACAGCAGCACACTGTGGAGATTCAATCTAAAAATGTTCTTACTCTACTGTTCCAATCATCTCTATGATTTATAAAGAACATTTTTTGCTATAATCTAAAAACAGCGGCGCATTAATGAGAGCAATAATCAGTCATATGTGTCCTACCTGTGTGGCTGTGTGTGTGTGTGCTTGCAGGCTTTTTACTACCCTCCGGACGCCGGGCTGCCAATTGGTGGACCAGGTTCCTCAAGGTTCCTTCGTCTGGAGGTCCACTACCACAACCCTCTCCTTATATCTGGTACATGCAGTGCAAATGCATGTAAATGACTTGAACTGTGACTACACTGCTACACAGACACACTTCCCTCTTTTTTAACTCACACAAGCAACCGAATTCTCCCTCTAAGAGCCCCAGGCTTATCTTGAATAGAGCGATTCATTTAACATTTTCCAGATATACCTTTTGATCTCTTCTGTACGAGTCACTACACACACACTCTGCCGTCCTTATCCTGATCTGACCTCACAATAGGCAAATACGCATAACTCTCCTCTGTTTTCCTGCTCCATCACTTCTGTTTGGGAGATGTTTTCTTGTTTTGAAGTAGTTTTTGCAGCATTTTATGCCTTTTTATCAGAGCGTCTAAAGGTCAGAGATAATAGGCAATAAAAGAGAAGAGAAATGGGGACGATGTGCAGCAAAGGTCCTCTGCTGCAGTTAAACTAACAAGGATGCAAAAGAAACCCTTCAGCCGTCTCTCTCGGTTGAAGTTTTAAATTCACATCTCAGAAATATCACATTTTAATATGTCAGGAACGATGCCACACTACAGCACTTACTTTTTTCCCCTCTCAGAAGTCCTGATAACTGCTAAACTGACTTGTCAAAACTAGAAAATATCCAAAATACAGCAGCATGCGTGCTGACCAGGAACAGATGGAGAGAGTACATTGTGCACTCAATGCACCTGCGAAACGTTTCTGTTATTATAATCCTCCTTCACGTTGTAATTCTCCTTCAGAGATCTGTTGCTTTAGCCGACAAACAGCACCTGAAATATACTGATTATTCCTCCATTTATGTATACAAAGTCTGCTTTAGTGTGAAAGAATTTTGGCGAACTTGCTGCTTATTGAATACAAGTATTGTTCATTCAGGCCGGCGTGACTCATCGGGGATACGACTGCACTACACCCCCAGTCTGAGGCATTACGACGGAGGGATCATGGAGCTGGGCCTCGTTTACACTCCCATCATGGCCGTCCCACCCAAACAACACGCCTTCTACCTCAGTGGTTACTGCACGTCCAAGTGCACCGAGACTGTACGTAAAAACTCCATCACTTCGGGCATTATGGTTCAACTGCTAGGAATGCTGGGTGAATATTTCATGTATTTTTTTGATGACCTATTCAGGCTTTGCCTCCAGAAGGGATCTTCATATTTGCATCCCAGCTGCACACTCACCTGGCGGGCCGAGGGGTGAGGACAGTTTTGGTGAGGGGAGGCAAAGAGCTGGAGATCGTACAGGAGGACCAGCACTTCAGTACGCACTACCAGGTGAGAGACACTCACCCAGAGGAACTCCACAATTTCGACATCGCAGCTCATATTAGAGAGTCGAAGTTGTGCCACTGGGACCGAGACTATTCAAATATCTGAGAAATGAAACTGCATCTGGTTATTTCTACTGGCTGCTATTTCTGCAGCTTTTAAAATGAAAAAAAATCTTATTAAAATAAAGTCTTATTAGAGTTGGTCTTTAATTTTGCAGCCGGTGACCCACATACATAAAGTAGAGAGCTTTGGTTTTATCGCGAGTTGAAAGTTACTTGCAAATACTCGCAAAGTGCAGAAGTTTGCAGACAAAGTGTTGGTTGGGCAAAGAGACTGCTGCAGTTTGGTTAGTTAGGATTTCTTACTTTTCAATCACTGCACAAGTCATGAAAAACCTTTGTATTTCATTTAACAAATCATCAAAATCAACATTGAGTCAGTCCTGAGCATTAGCTCCAACAGACAACATAAATAATTAAACCAATCTCACAAGTGTGGAGTTTTATTCTTTTAAAAAAATGCAAAGCACATGTCTTAAAAACGATGGCCGCCGTGGTGCAGTGGTTGGTATGTTTCCTCACAGCTACAAGGTCCTGGGTTCAAATCTCTCTGAGTGCCGTTTGCATGTTCTCCCAGTGCCTGTGTGGGTTTCCTCCGGGTGGTCTGGCGTTCTCCCACAACCCAAAGACATGCTTTGGGCTGTAGGTTAATTGGATAGAGAGGGTGAGTGGTTGTCTGTCTGTCTGTGTTGGCCCTGTGATGGACTGGCAGGGTGTACTCCGCCTTTCGCCCTGTACGAGCTCGGACCGACTCCAGCACCCCCGCAACTATCCATGGGATAAAGCAGGTATAGCAGATGGATGGATGGATGGATGGATGGATGGATGGGCGTCATAGCTTCAAGCAAATGTCTCTCAAACAGGAGTACATAGTGTAACGAGCAGGGACTATTTTCAGTGGCGGATTCATACACAGCATGTATCTCAAAGTGGGATCGACTAAAAATTAACTACAGTGTCCCGTTTGATGTAAAGAAACAACACATCACATCATTTGCATGTTTTAAAGAACAGTGCTTGCTAGTTTGATTAGTTCTGATTAGTCCATAGCTGCTTTTTTTTATCTTTTCATTGGGTTTCCTTACTTTAAAATACAGTATTTCTTAGCCCACATTCACATCAATTATATTCCCCCTGTTTCTAATGGCTAGCAAAGACCACTGAAGCTGTCATTAACAGTGTTTTATTGTATTTTTCTACTGACCCGTATTATAGCGAATAAAAGGCTGAAACAATGCAGTTTCTTGCTAATGTGAGTTAATGCTGTGAGGAGAAAACGGCAGAAGGATTCACCTCAGTTTTGTTCAAAATTTAATAAGATGTGCTTTTATTCGTCTGGTGGACACAATGAACTCATCAGCCTGCATTCAGCGTGTACTGCTCAATCGGTGTTACAAAAGCAGGAGGTGATTTAAACACATAATGGGATGTTAGATAGTCTTTATGCAAGTGTTACCCCACGATAGACACTGAATACTGAAATCAGATCATGTACAAATTGGTATATATATGGATATGTATATCAAAAGCGGTAATAGTAATGAATCAGAGAGAAAAGGAGCAATAACAAGTGTGCACCCAATAATATGCACAATATATTCTGGCTGTGTTGGATTGAATAGAGAGCAGTCAGTTCAGTGACCTCCAGTGATGATTCTCGTCTTGGATCTTTTTCTCTGGCACCTCCAGTCCACAGCACTTACTACCACAGACTAGTAGGACGTCTTTAGCATCATGTTCTATACACTGAAAGATCTGAGTGCCTTAAGAAAGCACAGATTGCTCATCACTTGCTCAGCATCTGTGTAACTGCGGCGCTCAACGTTTCCACCCTAATCACTGATTATGTTTATGGCTGCAGTTCCTACAATCCTCCTAGAATCACTCACCATCTCCATAGTCTCGTTTATTTGTAGGAGCAGATTCCTGCTGCTGCTGCATCACTCCATCCACCTTTTCTCTGATTCAGGCCCGCGTCTGATAGATCCCACCGTCGCAGTGTGATGAGAGAGCCTCAGCAGGGGGCATGATTCAGAGCTATACTGCAAATCTGAGGTGTACAGAGGGAACAGAGACGGAGACAAGACAGTCCCCCGTGGCATCCTTGTGTTAATAACCACCACATCAGAGAGGGAGCTCCCCGGCTGCACAAACCGGGGGCCGATCCGACAGACAGCCATTGATCCAGGAGAGAGTAGACACGGTGACATACATCCTGAGCAGCATCTCAGGGTATTAAAGGCACTGGAGAAAAATCGAAAAGGAGTGCCACCATTACCCTTTAGTGGCGTCCCTGGAATGAAAACTAAGCCAACGAGTTCACAAGAACAGGAGCTGGTGGAGATCATATTGGAAAATGTTCATCCAGTGAGTCGATCTGTTTTGTAAGTTTGCTGAAATGAAATAGTGGCAGAGCTTCTTCTGGGCCTAATAGGTATATGCAGAAAGTCAGTCTTGAAATTTCTTCAAAACACAGATGATAAAATGTCGGAGGAATGTGTTTAGTCCACTCTGGAGGACGCAGGAATAGACAGAAGTGTGCGTCATGCTAAAAATTCACAAGGTGATTTCACGGACATTTAACCCTGGTCAGGACATTTGGGGTCTTTTGGACCTTCGGCCATTTGGTTTAAGTGACAGGTATTGTTTTCTTATTTTTGAAGAATATTTTTTTTAATATAAAAAGAGGGACATTTGTCATGCATTTGGAACCAAAAATACGTCAACTTATATCACATAGTTTAAAAGTCTATAATGAAAACCAACAAATACTTTGCACATATTCTTTCTTGGGGTCCAGTGGACCCTGAAAAACCTTCTGCGTATGGCAACATGAAAGTCCTGAATAGGGTTCAGTAAGCAAAGCTATTAAACATTCAAGGACATCCAGAGACTATTCCTAATCGTCTGATAGAAAAAGTAGGACAAAGAGTTTTATATCACTCCAACAAACCTCAGCAAGACGATTCTATGATCTACCTGCTACAGTGTGTTCATTTTCCCTGGATGGTGCATTGACAAAGGGTCAAAGAACACGATTCTTGCAGTGACACGACTTCTATCCAGGTAAGAGTGAACGTACTGCAGCAGGTAGATGATAGCATCGTCCACACACACAAGGCCGGTGTTACAGTATCTGCGTCCATAGTCCAAAAACTTCATCATCCCCCCTGTTCCACAAGAGTCTGTGAAAACCCCTCCAGAGATTCCTCCATGCAGCCCTGGTGACCATTTTGCCTTCCTTCCGTCCCTGTGGTGGACCCTTCCTCATCTTTGTGCTTTGCGTGGGCTCCTGGTGACGACTGGCTCATGAGTATTCTGCTTGTCATCTTGGCTGATTGGCCTGGAGCTCCAGTCCTGCACTCCAGCCTTCGTTCCTCTCCCCGCCTATCCTCTTGACTGATTGGACTGCTGAAGATGGCTCTGCGCTCCAAGGGCAACAGTGCAAATGCTTGGCAGTCGTGTGCAAGTGCAGAATGTAAAGATACAAGCACATGCATGGAACAGAGTCCTCCAAGTGGACTTCTGTGGAATAGAGTAGTAATATAACAACAAATGGACGCCCACTGTGGCTACTGTCTGATG
The DNA here is from genome assembly GCF_000690725.1 of Stegastes partitus. NCBI lineage: Eukaryota > Metazoa > Chordata > Actinopteri > Pomacentridae > Stegastes > Stegastes partitus. Next base: position 101,830 of record NW_007578174.1, read on the forward strand.
TGCACATCTGCACATGAGTATAATCAAGATCAAGAGGGTGTAGAGATGGCTTCACCTGTGGCACAAGGTCTTTCCACTACCGTCATAACTAAGGATGCAACGCTATCGTTCACAGACTCAGGTCAGAGATGTCTCAGGATACCAGATAGGTGGCTCGCACAGGAGCTTCGGATTAATGAAGTGAAGGTGAGGTGAAGTCTCTCCAACTGTCTCTTGACCTGGTGGATCTTCACAGTCAGGTGGAGAAGCATGGAGGTTGGAGTTGGGGGGGGGGGCAAAGCAGGCATTCAGCTCATTGACTCGGTCCAGGCTGCCCTCCTGCTAGCGTCTTTGATGTTAAAGTCTGTAACCTGCTTCATGTCCATCTTTCATGTTGGTTTGCCGAAGTTTGAGCTTGAGCGATTTTCAGAGCTGCCAATCTTCTGCCAAAACGTGAAGGTCTCGTACGAGAGGAAGTCATTAACATACGTCATGTCACGAATTTAGGCCTCACACGCTGAGAGTTCACGATGTCACAAAAAACCTCCCGGATGTCGACTCGACGTCTGAACTGACAAACAACAACATTAACATTGTTGAGAGACAGCAGTCGACATCTGTTGTGCTTTATTTATGCACAATATCCCGAGGCAGGTACACACACACACACACACACACACACACACACAGAAGGACATCTGCTAGACTGTCTGATAAAATCTGCAGCTGCTGTTGATGTCAGGCTAATCTGAGAGCACCTGAGTGGTGTTTGTTTCAATCCCTGCAGCGTCATTTGGCATCTGAAGACTTTATCAAACCATTCTCAGCAAAGTCACACAGCTAATAACTACGAACGGTGCCTCGAAGGACCGCATCAAGAGAAACAACTGTTTTATCTCGCTATCATTTGAAATACATCTTTTGTGCACCGAGTTTCCAATTATGCCTCAAGTTAAGATGCAGGAATTGCAGTGTTGTGTGGATTTTGATGATCAAATTTGAAGAACAAATCGCTAAGATCACTGATTTCTAATCACAGTCGTGTTTCTGCTATTTGGGTTTTCAAACACAAGAATGAACGGTTGTTTACTGCATTTGTTTTCGTCTTCTTTCTTTTCTTCTCTTTCCAGACAATCCGAGTTCTGAGGAAAATGGTGAACGTTTTACCTGTAAGTATAAAATTAACGACTGCCTCTGCAATGAAAATGACGAACAACAACAACCACGACGACTACTGTTGGCTTTAGTTCTCCACTGAGACAAGAATGGGATTTTTTACTGTTCTGCAAGCTCAGCGGAGCACTTCTCAACGCTACTGCCCCACATGTATTATTTTTTTATTATCGCCGTTTGCATTTAAAGTAATGAATTAGAATACATTGCTGCCGTATAAGGTGCTTAAACGGAGAGGAAATAGGGACGGGCTGAAAAGTCAGAGCTGTAATAAGGAAATTCCCGGGAGATGGACCGAACCACGGCAGCTGAGCTCCGCAAGGCAGCGTTCTCTCTAACTGGCCACTGGCTCGCTTACATAATTCATTTATTTTTTTTGTCACTAACCTTAGATTATCTCCAATGTTCTCTGTTAGAAGTAAATTATGACGAATTGATGACTTGATCCTGCAGGGTGACGCCCTCATAACAAAGTGTACTTACAATACAGAAGATAGGAGGCAGCCCACAGTGGTGAGTATTCATCCAGTCATTCATTCATTCATTCATTCATTCATTCATTCATTCATTCATTCATTCATTCATTCAGCCCTTATTTAACATCGAATTTAATCAGAGCATTTAAAACAAATAGATCAGCTACAACCAGAGCAGCTGGAGGTGAAATAAGATTCAAAAAATGAGTCAAACTTTAGATCATTTCAGGTTGAAGCTGCACATTACTGCTACTAGCAGCAGGATGACCTTCCATGACCTCCCTCCATGTTTCATTCATTCCCATAATCCTTTGATTGCATCCCTCTAATACTTAAATCTGCTCTTTTTCTGTCTCCGTCTCCTCAGGGAGGTTTCGGCATCATGGAGGAAATGTGTGTCAACTACATCCACTACTATCCTCGCACCCAGCTGGAGCTGTGCAAGAGCCACGTTGACCCAGGATACCTGCAGAAGTACTTTAACTTCATTAACAGGTGCACGAAACCGTCCCTCCCTCCCTGTTCTTCCTCCTTCAGCATCTTCCTCCGCATCTACACGTGTGACTAAGCAGATTTTTTTTTTTTCGGTCAACATTCCTCCGTCCTCTATCTTTTGCTCGCGGGCCTCAGAGTGGTGATTTTTTTTTTTTTTATCCCAAGAAGCCTTTGTTCTTTCAAAGTGAAGCTGTGTTCTAATAATGCCATTTCTAACTGATTCCTCTCCCTCCTCTCTCAATCTCGCTCTGCTTCTCCCTTCTATCGACTTTCCTTCAATCTCCTCCCTCCACCCTCCCCGTTACTCCGTCCTCCTCCTCCTCCAGGTTCCAGGGAAATGACCGGTGTGTGTGCGGCGAGGTGAGCGTGACGGAGCAGTATTCTCAGCTACAGTGGGATGCGTTCAGCGGAGAAGTGCTGGACTCCCTTTACAACACAGCTCCCATCTCCATGCACTGCAATCAGTCCACCGCACGCCTCTTTCCTGTAAGTCACCCTCCCTCCCTCCCCCGACCTCCATCATACCCGCGTACTACAATAGACTTGCAAGCCACCAATTAAAGCAGCTCAAAAGCAGACATCAGTTGGACAGGGGAGTCGGACCGGCTGAGCAGACAGCTTGTTAACTTGTAATATAAACAGAGACACACTCGCAAGATGTTTGGATGAGAGCGAAGAAATCAATTACGAAACTGTGCAGCGGCCTTGATCAAGGTTTTCTGTCGGAGAAGCGGCTTTCTGCTTGATGCCGAACATCAGTCAGTGGAAATGCAGCTACGGAAAACAGACTGCAGTGTTTGGGTGGGGACATGAGGAGCGGATAGGATGATTTAGGCTCGGAAACACGCCTGTAATTTAAAAGGTCAGGCCAAATAGGTCACATGGAAAAGGGAATCCAGGTCAGTTAATGGAAGGAATCGATGAGGTAAACTGCTTGAGCTTTACATACATATTTACAGATGTGATCGATTGTAAGGATTCATTTTCATTCATTTAATTTTACCCTTTAACCACATAGTATTGTTAATAATAATTACTAAATGTTCGACACTGGGGTGCAAGGTGGATCGGTGGTTAGCACCCTTGCCTCACAGCTAGAAGGTCGCCAGTTCGCGTCCCGATGAGGACACCCGGGATCTTTCTGAGTGGAGTCTCCATGTTCTCCCCGTGCAGCGTGGGTTCTCTCCAGGTTCTCCAGCTTCCTCCCACAGTCCAGAGACATGTTGAGGTTAATTGGTGATTGTAAATTGTCCGTAGATTAGGACGTAAATAAAACCATTAGTGGGGCTGCAAGGTGGATCGGTGGTTAGTACCGTTGCCTCGCAGCTAGAAGGTCACCGGTTCGCGTCCCAGTGAGGACACCCGGGATCTTTCTGCGTGGAGTGTGGGTTCTCTCCAGGTTCTCCGGCTTCCTCCCAGAAACATGTTGAGGTTAATTGGTGATTGTAAATTGTCCGTAGGTGTGAATGTGAGTGTGCTTGGTTGTCTGTCTCTAAGTGTAGCCCTGTGATAGACTGGTGACCTGACCAGGTGAACCTGCCTTCACCCTGAGTCAGCTGGGATAGACTCCAGCCCCCCCGTGACCCTAGTGAGGATTAAGCGGCGTATAAATAATGCATAGATGGATGTTCAACAGTCAAAATCAGGAACAACACTGTGAGTCTTGATCTATTTTGGTTCAAACTAGCCGAGCAAAAAAAAAAAAAAAAGCAATCATTACCACAAGCGTCATCATATTTTGATTAAATATTTCTAAATCTTAACTGCAGGACAATCACGTATTCCCAAATCACCAAACCAATAAGGAAGATAAGAAATAGAAAGACAAAAGAGATCCGTCAAGTGAAATAACTCTAATTATGGCAGGAAACACTGTGTTAATGTAGGAGCCCATCACTTTGAGCAAGAAGCTGTCTGTGAAAATATATTTTCAGGGCCTTTAATATCAGCCGCAGCGGGTGGCCTTTTTCACAAAACTGGCATGTGTTCCGCTAATGGTGGCACCACTGGAAGGCAAAGCTGTTTTTAAGATTTTTTTTTTTTTTTTGGTGAATCCATAATGAGCGAATGGAAAAAAAAAACTCAAAGCGATTCGGCAGTTCGGCTTGTAGTCGGGCTCTCACAGTTTTGGTCTTTGAGCGGCCGGCGCTGGGTATGAAGAACAGTGGATGTTTGTTGGCACTTGAAAACGTTGTGAGGGATGACGAGCAGAGCGGTAACTGCAAAGAATTGGGGTTTTATGGACTAAAAATGATAAAAGGCGACATGCGAAGCTCAACAAAGACGTGCAAAGCTGAAACAAACAGTAGAAAGCCGTGGGCTCGCAGCAGGACACACACTCTACCACTACAGAGATAGTCTACAAAGCATAATGCACAGTCTAAAAATCACTTCAGCACATAATGATGCACAAAATAAGCCTCTAATCAGCACTCATGATGGCATTAGAAGCCCAACGAATGCATCTTAAGTCATTGCAATTAATAATTTGCAGGACATAAATCGAGCTGCACAGTGTTATCTGTGACTGATTCATTAAATGAGCAACTGGATAGTAAACGTTGACCTACATGTTGAGGAGCAGAGCCGGGGAGGACTCCAGACTAAAATTTCACACTGGTGACACTAAGTCTCGCAGATGGTTGCACCAATGCTGCTTATCGGGAAATGCAAGAGCTTCTGCTGTCGCCGTGCAGTTTGGAAGTTATGCAACAGCACGTTCTGCACAATCACTCCAGGAAATATGTGTGTTAACAGTTGTACAGCAGTATTTTTAAAAAGAAATAGTCTTTAGCGTGATAGGATTAAAATATCTGTTCATGTATGTCACGTCTTTCTTTATATTTGTTGTAATGTTTAAGAGAAAATGTAATGAATGAACAAACCTGGCACAAATTCTCTTTTCTTTTAGTTCAGTATTTTTAAAGAGATATGAAAGATATATAAATAAAAAATCAGTTTTTAGTTATTGTTACTGCAGGTAAGTCATTAACAGAAAAGTTAAGTTTTTTTTTGCTGCAGGTATAATAATTGTGGGAAAAAAAGGCATTTAGGTGTAGGTGTACCATGAATAAAAAAATAAAATAAAAATCCTATTTTAGTTACAGGTCGATGCCTAATTAATGAGCTGCCAACACATTTTCTGTTATTTTATGGATTTATTTACCATTAGTTGTTTTTGTACTGTAGAATTAGCATTAAATGATGGAAAATAACTTATTTTCTACAATAGAAACACCATTAAATATTAACAAATGTCCATTTTTTGTCATAGATTTACCATTAAATCACAGAAAACATTTGTTTTTACACTGTCGCTAACATGTAAATAGTTTTTATTGTGGATACGCTTATTAATTAAAAGCTTCAGTTTATTTTTAAGTCCATGTAATGAGCTGCTAGTATATTAACTGTTATTTTCCAGATTTATTTCTTAGAGTTGAACTATTCTAGTCTTACAGCCGCATGTAGGACGCTCAAAACAGTGTCCTTGAGCATTTTTTTTTTTGATGCACTTGGTGTGACGCACACAGTTGCCCGTTTGGCTATTTTTATCTGAAAATGTTAAGACCAGACAATATACCAGCTGCCACAAACCCCATACATGTGTCTGCAGGGGGACTGGGACAAGCAGCCGCTACCAGCGGTGACCTCCATCCTTGAGAAGCCTCGCTACCCCTGTGAAGGAGCTGCTCTTCCCACCAGTCGACCCCCGACAGCCCCAGTGTGAGCAGGAGCCTCCAGGGATGTTTCAGCCTGAGGAGAGCAAACCTACATGTGGAAAGTTCAAGAAGCTCCTGTGAATTTGCAGAATTTTTATCTCTGGCTAGACGCTGTAGTTATACACTGTCTGTGTTCTGTTCAGTGCATAAGAGTTAGAGTAAAAACAGTGTGTTGTGTTTTAAATCACCATTTCTGAAATTAAAATTAAATAAAATACAGAATACTTGCAACGTATACGTCTGTGATGGGGACAAAAGTGTTGCCAGTGGTCCTGTCCATGGACACCTATTAATATTTGATTGACTTACAAACATCATTACAACATGAAACAGTAGGCAATGTGGCAAATAATTTCATTCTGTCGTAAACAATACATAAAGAATGACTAGGATGGGATTCAAAGGCAAAAAAAGAGGGGAAAAAAAGCACAATTTACATTTATTTATCATAGTTAAATTCTGTAATTTGCTCTCTCTTGCTACACGCCCCAATGTTTCTCTGCATAACTGTTAAATAATAAATGTCACAAAAGTGTTTAAGGTTCAATAGAAATTTATTAATACACAATTTCCTTTGCACAGAATAAATGAGTCTGGATTAATCCTTACTTAGTAATCACAGCCTTCAGATTTTCTCCTAAAGCAACAACAATCCAAACAATAATCAATTTAAAGAACTACATTTAAAACCTAAGCATTGAGAAATGTGACCTTCTGCAACTTCAGAATCACTGCTGAGCGATATTCACATCCCGCTATGGAAGGAATTGAAATTATATAAACTATATTAGCAAAAAAAAACTAAAACTCTGGGCACATTGTGGAAGCAGTGTTTTATCAATGTGTTTCACATTTTCCATATAAATCTTGTTATTAACCTAAGCTACTCCTGAGAACAACCATTTCAATGATTAATGGCCTTCTGGGCAGAATCAATGAATCATTCCACATTAGTAAACATTTTGTGCTGAACGTGCAGCAGCAAACATCCGAGAGGGAGGCGGGAGTCATACATACAAATGCCTGCTTTTCCTTAGACACAGTTTTTTTTTTGTTTTTTTTTTCTCTCACTGCTGTTCACACGGCGCGCGAGACGAACTTTGGCTTCTGCTTAGTGTTGAGCGTATTAGTGTAAGTTAGTGTAAACAAAGATGGAAAATAGGATTCTTGGCGAATAATTCTACAAAAATGCGTCAAACTAAAAACAGATTCTGGTGAGAACACATGAAAATAATTCCTGTACATCCCAGCACCTGCGGTACAAATCAAAAGGTGCTAAACTCGTGATTTTCTCTTGCTTTTGCAGTTTGGAAATTTTAATTCAAACAAACATGAGATGTCACAGAAGATAGTTTTGTTGTTGTTGTAAAGGCACTACAAGTTTCCCAAAAATTCTCAAGTAAAGGCCGGTCGATTCAGCATAAGTTCCATTTTCAGCTTTCCATGATATTAATGACACGACTCCTATCTTTTTTAAGTTATTTTTTTGGCCTTTATTGGATAGTGTAGTCAGAGAGAGACAGGACATGTGGGAAAGGGTCATGAGCGGGATTCGAACTCATGACCTCCACATCGGGACTGTAGCCCTGCACACGCCAGCTCAACCAGGTGAGCTCTAGCGGCGCCCACACGACTCCTATCTTCTCACTACTGTCTTATCCTGAGATGATGATTTTCAATTGATGCTGCGGCTCTGAATGCACCGCTGCTCGACGCCTCCTGCTGCTTCACAATAATAGTAATCCAGGTAAAAAAGAAGTAATTATGCTCCTCCTTGAGCTGCTTGCAGACGCACAAAACGCTGATTCTGATGCAACAGCAGCTCCTGGCGATGCTTGACTTGATGGATAGCCTTATTAAATAACAATGCGTCTGTTAAATAACTAAACTAAAAGAGTTTGCAAACAGCAGCGACGGCAGATTAACCCCGGCGAGCCGACGGGGGAGGTGGGGACGGATGAGAAAACAAAGGAGGTTCCATCCAGAGCACAGCTCTCTGTCTGATAACTGTTGTCTTCTTCTTCTTCTTCAGGAAATGTTTTGTCCCCCTGGTACGCGGCGCCTCGGGGTGTTTTTTCCATCTAGCTCTAATAAACGCTCAAGCTGTCTGCCTGTGATTTAGATAGCATACAAGCAAGTAAAAGTCATTTTATCAGCACGAGCATCAGTCAGTGTAATCTGACTCCAGCTGCCTGCAGGGCTGCTGTGCAGTTTGAGAATACTTTCACTTCCTAATTCAGAGCCTCTGTGGCCTCGTAGGATAAATTAGAGATGAAACACGCAGCGCCACAATATTATATAATATACTGTGGGGCACTATGAGGACAAAATTAGAATTAATAGCCTGACTCTGATATTAGGGAGTTTCTAGTTTTCTCTTCAGCTACGGTACACAAAGGACCTGGCCGCTAATTGAGAATTTATGGTATTTACTTTGGGTCGGCACACATGCATTTGCAACCACTTTTTTTTAAAAAGCCCTTTGGTTACAAATGCAACAGCTGTCTGAGCTAAACCATCACCGCACACACCTCACATAATCATCACAACGAATACTGTCCATAGAGTTCACAGTTATTCCCGCCGCTACGAAGATTAAGACTTTGTTAATTAGTACTAAGACTTAACAAAAACACCTCTCATGAGGTGTGTTAAAAATAGATTAAGGATCCATTACGATCCTCAGCTAGATGTGACTCTTGATGATCATTAAGTTTAGCTATTGCTGCTAAAACTGTCTTCAAATTGCTCGTGTGCAGTTATTTGAGTCTTTAAGATCAATCCAGGAAAGGTTAAGGGGAGTTGTGGTCAAACAGTCGTTTTTTTTTTAGCCCAGAAAGGTTCCTAACAGAGCCGGCAGCATCCAAGCTGGAGACACAACATGTGCTTAAATGCATAGATATGTATAATAAAGGCCAGATGTCTTAAGGCTGCGTTTCGAACAGGATCTGCACAAATGTAAATACTCTTATCTCGCTGAAATCTTGACGGATTTACAAAAGGTTTGGTTTCTTACAAACGTTATTAACTACAATTCAAATTACAAAAATACAAATAAAATACAAATTAAAATACAGATTGTCGCTGGTCGTGAGAGTGTAGCATAATTATCCATAAGTGCTGCGTTATAACTACACCTCCGATGTTTATAACAAACCAAACCGTTTGAAAATCGGTAGAAAATTGAGCAAGTTATGATAATTTAAAAAGTACCTGCACCTCTACAACACAATGTTATGGGTGAGCAAGTGCACTGTACCAAGATGGCCGCCAGTGTGGCCGTGCGATTCTCAATTTGATCCGTCGCCACATGTAATATACTTGTATTTACCTTTACAAATGTTTACGCTCATCAACTTTTGGATCATTTAGCTTATGAGAAGGATTAGAAAATGAAATTTTTCCTCTAAAATCCGATTTCATCTGAGAAATACTAAAATAAATCAACGCTAATGTCAAAAAATGTCATCGATTTAGTGACAAAACTGTTTTTTTTTTAAACCAGTTGGCATAAAAACCTGACCTGATACAGAAAAGCAGATTTCATTTTTGGATTCAGCGCTGCAAAAATGTCCTAAATCAGTTAGAAAATCCTAGACACCTTCAAAAAAGTATTGTTTTGTCACCCAGTGTAATCAGCACCAGCATCAGCTCTTAAAAACAAACAAACACATCAGTCAATCCCTGTCTCTGAGCTCTTACGTTCTTCTGAATTCACTTCACTTGTTTTTCCATAAAGGTGAAGGAAAAGTGTTTAGGAAAAGGACGTTTCGGACTATTCGACCACAACCTGGATCGTTTTCAGTTTAGCCAAATTCTTTGATTCTTAGAGAGAATAAGGTTTAAATCTGGAATTACTTTCATGGTGATGCTACTCTCATAGGATCTTTCACACTGATACTCCTTCAAACCAGATTCCAACCACTTGGATAAAGATTTTGCACCATCTATGACACATTACACCTGAAATGACCAAAGCTTTCCTCACTTCAGTCCCATCCCATGACACACAGAGTAAAACATTTGCTTGTATTCGTAAAGACTTAAAACACCTGCATGTAAAAATAAAAAAAGGCAGCAAATCCCTTCAACTTGCACGCCTTTTGTTTTTCAAAGCAGCGTGTTTTATTCAGTTTTTACATGCGTGCTCCGTCTCAAGCGTAGATGCCCTTGACGCGTTTGTTCTCCGGGTCAAACGGAGACTTGAGGTGGGCCTTGGCCTTGTACACCACTCCCATCCTTTCCAGGGTGAACTCGCCGCTCTTTATGAAGTCGGCGCTCACCTGATGAAGAAAAGGAACAAAAAAAAAAGAAATAAAGACAAAACAAAAAGGCAAAGATAAGCAAGAAAAAGGGAGAGAAGAAGGTTTGGGGGGAAGGGAATTTAAATTTGGCGAGACAATAGAGATTAACACGGAGAGGGAAAACGAGATGACCGATTAATCTGCTCTCTTTGTAAAAATAATGTTCTCAACTGGCGAGAGCTCCTCCAGAACGGACGATTTCACAGAAGAGGACGGCGCAGGAGTTATAAAACACTGGAAGCAATTAATTCACTCGTGAGTCAATGTCAGCTCCGGAGTAACACCGAGAGCTAATTTTCACCGACTGACTCCCTTCTTCTTCTTTTTTTTTTTCTTTCCCCTCCCTGCAGCTCTCCCACTGATCTGTCACTCCGTCTCTCTTTCATTCACACCCACACACTTCAGAGGACATAACCATAAATACTACTCGCCTAAATCTAATCTTACGCTAACCTTCAACATGCTTAAATTTTATTTTATATTATTTATGTTATGGGGCGTCCTGGTCGTCCTCCCACACTCTGTAAACAGATTTACGAGTTTTCACCGCTTCCATGTCGGAGCCTGAAGCAGCGCCGTCCGGCTAAACTCACTCAGAACCTGCCTTCAGCTGAGAACATCTAGAAAAGGCCCAAAGCGAGGAACAGCACGGATGCCCTTGTCTCATTTTGCATGGACAAGCACTCCGCACGCTGCAATAATCTGAGATCAAAGCCCAATTACAGCATCCACCAGCACGGAGGATCCTTTCCTCACATGCCTCTTAAGCCCTGATTGAAATGGTGTCTGGTTCCTTCAATATCTAAATCCAGTGCAGGAGTTCTTTAATAAAATATAGCTTTTAGTCGAAAGATACCACAAGCAAAGGAGGAGGTGGGTTATTTGCTGCTACTCACACTTCCCCTTGCTTTATATTAACTTTCTAAAAACATGTCAAACGCAAGGTTGTTTTATTATTTTATTATCACCTTGGGATGAAATCAAAGCAGCCGCCAATTTAAAGACATATTTTAGTGCTGTGCCCTTGTGTTGGCTGCTCACTAATCTCTTGGAAAATGTCACATATATGTCAAAGAAAAATCAACTTCAAGCTTCTCTCTGGTCATTAATTAAACCCCTTTTTTTCTCCTTTCCTTCTTGAAAATTATCTCATCCTGCCTTAAAATGGCTTTGCTGTAACTCCACTGTCCTTGACTCTCTTTCTACACATCGATCCCAGATGACAGCAGCTCGAGCACACCAGCTCACCTACATCGCTGCTCAAACACTAGAACTACCGCTGCAATACTGTGATACAGACATGCTTTTTCGAAGTGGAAACTGATTCTGTAGAAGAAGAATGACAGTGACGAAAGCTGATATGTCTTCTGGCATATTAAAAAACACCATATGGGCTTGTAGAGGAGGTCCTCAGCTTCTGGCTTAAGCGTTAAATGTTAGTTTTGATGACTCATCTTGGACTTTATGATTAAAAAACATGTTTTTTTTAAAAACATAATTCAAAATGAGGGAAGTAGTTGACCCAGACATTTATAGAAAACTGTGTGTCACAGTGGTACTGGTCAGCGGTTTTACAGCAGTAGTACTATCCATCCATCCATCCATCCATCCATCCATTATCTATACACCACTTAATCCTCACTAGGGTCATGGGGGGCTGGAGTCTATCCCAGCTGACTCAGGGTGAAGGCAGGTTCACCTGGACAGGTAACCAGTCTATCACAGGGCTACACTTAGAGACAGACAACCAAGCACACTCACATTCACACCTACGGACAATTTACAATCACCAATTAACCTCAACATGTTTTTGAACTGTAGTAGTCCAAAAACATGTAGTACTATATAGTACTGTAGTACTATTTAAGTAGTATAGTAGTCCTATAGCAATGTTATTTTTCTTAGTAGTTTGTGCCTTTTCGGTTTCAGTATTTTGTAACATTTTATTTTTCAGGTGCATATTTCAATCCCAGGTGCAATATTTCATTATCACGTGTGCTGTTACTTATTATTTTTTCTATTTCTGTTCTATTTTTCTTGCCTATTTTCATTCTTCGTTTCCATTTTAGTTTTTTTTTTTCTTGGCAATATCCTCCAGAAAAGTTCTCTTCTGGGATTAGTTTCATCTCGGCTCAATGTGGGCGACACATCCACTGAAACTAAGGTGAATTCTGATGGTTTATTTACTTCCACATAAACCAAAGGGAGTATAAGAATCAGCCAGAGTTGGAGCAGTTTGAGAAAACTGCAGTAAACCCTAATGTGAAAACCACAGGAACATACGGATAGTAAGGAAAAGAAGGAATCAGATCAGGCGTGTGGAGAGGGCAGACAGATGTATGACCCTCCACATGTGGGTGTGTTTAGCAGAGAAGACAGTCGCAAACACACACGTGTCTGACAGATCTGGTCTGTTGTCACTCAGGGTTACAGAGCACAACACCTACCATCACGTCACTGTGTGTCTTTGTGCATTTCCAAACTCCACAAAGCCAAGGCTCAGTCTGTTTTGTTGTGCTGGTGGATAATAAACGAATGAGCACACAGACAAGCTTATATTCATTACCTACAGTTACCCAAACAGAACTCACTTTACCCAAACTTTAAACCAACTCCTCAACCTAAAATCTACTGATTCATGTTAAGGGGGCTTATTTTAGGGAGGTGCGCAAACAGAGTTACATCAGTAATACACCAATAAGTACACAAACACACCAAAGGGTTGCTCTTGTTTTTCAGAATTTAAAGATCCACTCAAATGCAATCAGGTTTTCTATTCCGTCAACATGTCCATATGGTGCTGTTTATATGCAGCTAGAAGAAAATAAGCAGCGTGCTGATCACAGTCTCAAAAACACAGATTCAGACGTGGTTTCCAGCTCAAAATGACACCAATTTGAAAAACTTATCGTAACGCTTTGAACACTGCGGCTTAAACAACGATGCGGCTAATTGATGGATTTTTACGATTTCCACGAATTTGTCTCGAGACAAAAGCGACATTGAGAGCGACAATAAAAGTTAGACTGAGGAAGTAACGAAGTGATTCTGATGCTGTAGAAGACAACTTTAGTGGTTTTCAGGAGGAAGTTGAAGATAGCGATCAGTGACTTTTCCTGGTAGGCTGCTGTAGTTTTTATTTTCTTAACCAGCCGTGTTACAGGCGTTGTTCAGGAAAAAGCATTTACATATTTGTGTACGTTACCGGTACGTATTAAATTATACATTAAAAAAAGTCTTTCTGTGTAAATATCTCATGTTACAACGTGGACACCTGCAGCTTATAGACAAGTGCCGCCTGTATATGTACAAATGTTTATTTTCTTTTTAAAGCCAGTGGCTTATATTCAGGTGCGCTCAATAGTCGGTTCTTATGTGTAGCATAGAGAAGTTCTACAGTGTTCGAGCAAAGTCATAGCTACTAGATATGCACATACTAAAGGTGACATCCAAGTCATTTTAAGAAGAGAGACTTAAAAAGCAGTCTTGCTTTTAAACACGCCTTTTTAAATCAATTGTTTCCCTCCATCTTGATGACTCTATTCCCCTGATTGTTATTTTGTGTGTCTGTGTTGTTATGAGAAGAAAAACAGATGTAAAAAAAAAAATGCATGCTGGTCAATAAACCTTAATTTTTAAGGTGGAGCAAGTGGGTGAACCTGAGTGTCAGCTTGAGGACGTGACAGCTCAAACAGCCACACTAATATGAAACATCTCTGTTTAAGTGTAAATTTCTCATTTGAGGCAGCAAACTGCAAAATATTGAATTCTGTTTGTTACCCAACCCCCTTGTGTGAGCATTTCACCTGTTTGCAACAAGACTTTCTCAACTCTCTTGCAGGAATCTACCTGTTTTTCATTATGTTTTCAACATACTGACACACATTTCTACATATTTTCCCTGGAAAATTGGCCCCAAATTATCCTCCTGCTGGTGAAATATAAACTTGAACTAAGAAACCTTTGACTGACAGCCCATAATATACAAAGGAAAGTATTAAATACAGAACAATGATAAAGGATAATGTAGTGTTTGGGTGCATGTGTGTCTTTAAGGCCTTTACCACGCCTCCATCGGGGTTGCGGATGTATCCATAGCCGATAGTTTTGTCGATGAAAAAGCCGTAGTCAGAGCGTCGTAGGTGACCGACGGGGACTCCGTTGCGGAAAATGGCCTCCAGACCAAACATGGGGACTTTACTGGAGAGGAGGAGAAAAAACAGTCATAAGAAACTTCATGTACACTTTGCAGAACTCCTTCATGAAGAGCTTCACATGGTTGAATGAAGATGGAATAAAACAACCACGAAGCAAATAAAGAGATTGAATATCCAGCAATAATATAAGATAACAACAATAAAAGCAAGTTGGTGATCTGATGTCACTTATTATTACGTTCTCTAGAAGGAGGAAGAGAATATTGAACTTTATCCAAACATGCTGCACATGTCCAGTTCTTTCAAATCCGAGTCGCACTTTAATCATTTAAGCGTACTTAGTGGATGTAATTAAATCTGATCATGTCGACAGCAGCGTCCACGGACCTCTGTTGACTGTAAACATGTCACACCACATTCTGAGACCGAAGCTGGTCCGCCGCGCACTTAAATGCGACCACACGCTTTGACACTAATCACGACTGGCAGGCCCACACAGGACACGGACACTTTAATATTCACATGAAGGAAGCCGTGTTCTCGTGATTGCAAACTGCTGTCGTCTGGGGAAGATGCATCTCCAGAACGCGGCGCTCTTAGGAATTGAGAACAACATTTATTTTTAGCTTGGCAATAGTGAATTTTAGTTTATTTCTGAGTGGCTTCGTAAACCTGAAATGTATAGAGATGTAATCCTCCAGCATGACCAGTCAAAATGATAGAAATGTGCTTTAAATTCTAAACAGTTGATGTTGTTTTGGGACAAAATCTAAAAGAAAAAAGAAAATAAATGTTCATTTCAGGCCTCTATTGTTTGATAAATAATACTTTAATTTAATGTAACTAAATGAAAAGTCAAATAAATTAAAGTTAAACTGCTTCTCCAAGCACAACTGTGGCTCAGGAATAAAGCATTTACACTTTTCCAAGCAGCATTACATTCACTTACTGCACATAAACCAAATGGATGACCATCCTGTAAAATGTTTAAAGGTAATTTACAGATCCAGTATCGTAGCTAAGCTGCTGAAAATATTTAAATTAAAATTATAGTCATGAATCTGCTTGTGGGAAATGTCTCGGTGGCTTAACTACAGGAAGATTGCATTTACAAAAAAAGAAGTATTTTTTAATCTTCTAATTTCTTTCTGAAATTATACCCTCATGACAGTAGAGGCTCATTTCATTAGTTCCAGGCTCCTCGTCTCCGCCGTTCTTCTGACCCGAAAACGAAGCTCGGTGCGGCATCACAAAGAACTTCTCAATTCCTAAAATGCATTTCAAGGATCACGGCTAGAGGAGGCTTGTTGGAGGAGCGATGAATGAGGATGCTCAGGTGTATCCTCAATGTGTCCTCCATTAGGTTTTCTCCGCATAAAAAGGCGCAACACACAGCTGGGATATACAAACCATGACGGAGGCAGGACCAGAGAACATTACCAGAGGTCACTCTATATTTGTATAGTTCTATTTTGTGTGGCACGACTCTTTTTCACTAAAAAATATAAATGACGTCTGCTCATTCTCTTAACAGTCTGCCACGTTTTGGATTGATTTGGAAGTAATTATGTACTGTGAGCTCTTATGTTCTGCTCATCTGACAGAAATTATAAAAAATAAAGGGAAAGGTTGCAAAACAGCAGCTCAGAGGCGAGGATGTCTCGTTGGTTAAATGCTTGTTACCTCGACTCCTCCACTCATATCAGTGGTAGGTGTGAGGAGAGGAGTCGAGGGAAGGAATTGAGGGTGTAAAAACTGAAAGGGAAGCTCTACTAACTCATCGGTGGTGAAGCAGACGATGCGCCTCCTCAGCCCTTCCTCCTTCTGTTTCTCCAGCCTGTCGCGACCCTGGAACGGGATGGAGCTCTTCAGCTTGCAGGTGAAGCCTAGCCCCGCCTCCAAAGGTGTGTCATCGGGGCGCAGGTCGGCGTGCCAGTGTCTGTACCCTGATGAAGGCGGACATATGAGTCATAACCGTGTCTGTTTGTGGCATTTTTTTTGTTTCTGCAGCATTAATAAAGCACTCACACTGAGCTCGCAGTTGTTTTGCTTACTCAGAAAGTTTGTACGTGAGCTGGATTTGGATGTCGTGCTCAGCTTTTTGTGACCTCCGCCCGAACGTTACCTTTCTCTATGCTGAGCGAGTCGATGGCTCTGTAGCCTGAGTTGATGATGCCGTGTTTTGCACCAGCGGCCATGACGGCGTTGTAGACCGGAAGGCAGGACGCTTTGGGAATGTGCAGCTCCCATCCGAGCTCCCCGACGAAGGACAGGCGCATGGCTCGAACCTGTGGACGGCGAGAGGAAGCAGAGGAGAGGCTCAAAGAAATGGTCAGATGCATGTAGGAGACCAAGCTGCCTCTCACACAGACACACTTTATCTTCAAGGACCCCAATTTACATGGAATGCATTTTAATACTAACAGCAGCTTTCATGTGCCGCAGCTGAGCAGAGAAAAGCAAGGAGCCAGACAGCAGCAGAAACGAAGGGGAATAGAATAGATGTGAGAACGAGATAAGGCGCACAAAAGGAGGAAACAGGAGAAACTGTAATCTCCCTTTAGAAAATGAATGTCGTGTCCTGAAAGGAATTGAAAAACTCCACCGGGGGTGAGAGGTGGAAGAAAACCGATGTACGCTGGAGGTAGAAAAAGGGAGATGCTATGAATCAAAAAGAAAAGGAGAAAGTATGCCTCAACCTTGATGTTATTCTCCGTAGTTTGGTCCTTTTGAATATTGAACGTAGTAACATTTTATTCAGCGGCTCCATTGTGGAGGGTTTTTTTTTGGGAAAAGCAGCATTGAATACGACAACTAGGACAAACCTCCTCCCACAGCTTTCTGAAGAACCTCAATTTAACAGATAGCATCTCAAAAACACACAGCGGTGCCTTGAAAATCCCCCTAACTGCCAGGAACTGATCAGAAGGAGGAGAAAAATTACTAGAATCTATTTTATCATGACAAGTTATTTTTTTGTAATTTGGAAAGTTTCAGACATAAACCACCTTCTTGACACAAGCTAAAGCATGTTTCAGCCTTGCAATGTAAAGACACTGGTGTTTGCACAATAATAAAGCACACACACACACCTGCTGGCAGAGTGACCAGGGAATGCATCCGCTGTGCTATGCAGCTGCAACAGCTATTTCTGTGGGTCGGTGTTAGATTGGATCAGCTCCACCGTCTGATCCGACCAACCCCGAGCCAAACAATTAAATCCCCAACGGTCTCTAATCTTAAATGCCAATCAGAGCAAAGCATCCCGCCCACTGCGTCCCTCCACAATCCAACATCAGCCTGTTTCTATGGAACTACTTCTTTTTTTTTTTTTTTTTACATAAGAATCAGCACAATGATCAAGGACAATGAAAATAATGAAAACAGGAAAAGAAAAGAAGGAGGGGGGGAGATTGATATAAAAATAAATAAAGATGATAGCGATTGTAGAGCAGCACATTGGGGAGGGAGAGAGTGAAACGATTTCAGAAACAAAAGGTTTTTTTGGAAAGTTGTAGGAGGCTCAAATCAACATTGTTTTTCTTCTTTTGGTTCCTTTTCCCCGAATCTGCCAACAGGGTTCCGGCGTGCGACCAAAAACCTGTCAAACGCAACTTAGCATTTTTATTGGTTGCAGCAGCGTCCCTGACATTTAGCATATCCGTCTGCCGGTGTTGCTGGTATGTTGTCTGTGAGTGTCTCTACACGGCAGACCCACGTAGTTAAAATCACTCATTTTCAGCTTGAGGTGATCTGATATTAAAATGTATATGATGTGCCTCACATCTGTCTGAGCTGCTGCACTGCAATAACTGAGTGGAGACTAGAGGCTTCTCTGTGCACGCCTACTTGTAGCATCTATCAGCGCACGTGAGGCATTTGTGGAACATCTGTAAATTGTAGCTTCAGAAAACAATCACTCAGCTCCTCTAAACTGCACAAATCTCTGCATGCACATCAGGTCACACCGCACAACCTTCTCGACCTTTGGGAAACACTGAAATGTTTTCGCTGTCAGAGCATCTACAGTCCTGCATTGTGACAGGAACCAATCCTGTAATATAGCTAAACTGCTTTGTAGTAACTTTAAGCCCAAGACCATCCTCAAAAACATTTATCTTCACCTTTACTCCTGTTTGGAATCATTTGCATCATGTATGAATAAACTACCAATGTGCACTTATAAAGAAGTAGTAATGTATTACAGGTGCAGTAAAAAAAATGTTTATTGCACTTAAACTAGTGGACCTAAATGAAAGGGTTCAGTGCACCCAGTGTAAAAGGTCAGTGTGCAGCGCTGGCTAATAGTGACTAGAACTGGTCCGATGACTCTGCCACCATCAGCTTATTTCAGATAAACTGTACCCACGTCAGCCAATAAGTAACAAGAAGCGGTGGTCTGAAGGTTCCAAAGTACAGTAGGCTTGATGCAATTTAGTGCCTCCATTAGAGTTTGTCCTTCACAGAGAAAAAAAATCTGGGATCTGCGTCAAGAACCTTTGTTCATGTCATGTTTTCAGTTAAAAATAATTCCTAAAGACCGATGCAGCGTGTCGTTGTTATTATTCTTTAGTCTCTTGAATATTGATGCCTTTGTCGGCTTCAAAACATCCAGCATCCATCACTCTGTAACACAATTACAGTATTACAGAGCACCCACAACAGAAGCCAAACAAGAATTACACCCCGGTTGAAAAATGCCAAGATGTCCCTGTAAAGTGGTTAGAATGCAAACTAATGCAAAGTGAGAGGAGACGCTAAAGAGAGGAGGGAAAGGAAAGCAAGGGAGTAAGAAAATATGGAAGGGAGTGAAAGAAAGGAGCGAAAACTTTCAGTTTCCCCAGTGGGTGCAGTGACAGCCAGGCCATCTGGCCAGTGAGCAGCTAGGGATCACCCTGGGCCCCATATGTATGCTAAGGAGCTCTGGGGAGGATAGTACATGCAGTCCTGCACTTATTCAAAGCACACAGCAGATACATCGACGACAAACTTAAACACACAGGAACACGTGCGTGACACAAGGTCGCTCATACATTTACCGGCTAAAGTTCACACACAAACATAGTGCAGACACATGTGCAAGAATGCATATAAATGTGAATTCATCCGACCTAACGCACGGCAGCACGCTCGCTTCAAATGACAAGTTAGCAAAAGAGAAAGCGAGAGAGAGTCTAATGAGCTTTGAGGGGAGCAGAGGGCAGGGAGAGCTCTGCTCTCACAGCAGTGCAGCCATTAAAATGTCACCCAGACAAGGCCAGCAACCAGCTGGAACACAGCACAAGCAACACACTCGCGCACACGCACAAACACTCCTGCAGAGCTGTAAGAAGATGCTGACTGCAATCACCAGAGCGTTGCATAATTCATGCAAGAGCAGCTAAGACAGAGCGAGTGTGTGTGGACATATGTGTCGCTGCATGTGCCGGTACAACATGCTCTTTTTTATGTGAAGCCAGAAACACTGCTGAGGTCAATGCGAGAGGCAGAAAAACTGAAAACTGAATGAAAAATACAGCGAGGTATAAATATACAGCTTCCCCTGAGCTTGTAAACAACAGCGCTGTAGAGTTTTCTTTGTTTTCAGACAGAGGCAGGAGAAGAAAGAGGTAGAAGGTGGAAAAAGGGTCGAGAAAAAAATAATTTGGACAGCCTTGACATGTAAGTAAGTCACAAGGACGCCTTGAGACATGCCATCTGTCCCCCACACACACCAACACACACACACACACACACTCTACCATCTCTGATGACTGAACCTTTGAAATAATAAACCAGTTTCACTCAACAGCATGTGATTTGCATAGCAGTATTTTTAATTAACTGCATTTTTTATTTAACTAGCACCGACAGGGTTATTTTGAAGCTGACAAACGTACCACATCCAATTACTGTAGAAATGAGTCGAACCACCGGCGTGTGTGTGTGTGTTTGTGTACGTGTGTGTGTTTTGTCACCTGATGTCCTGCTGCGTTGACAACTTTGTGGGTAGAGAAGGGGAAAGCTTCATTACTCAGGTCTGTGTCCAAAACCTCTTGTAATACCTCTCGGCTGCAAAACAACGACAACACGACGGAGAAAACACAGAACAATCAGATACTGCGGCTGCCAGTCGGTGTGTTTTTTCACTTGTGCAATAGGTGTGGAGAAAACATAATTAATCTCTTTGGGTTCTTTTTTAAAAAATATTTTGTGTATGTTTTTTTTTTTTCCCAACACAATAATCGAGGAAAATCTAGAAAATGTAGCAGCTCTCCTTCTCCCACAAACATACACTCACACACTAAAATCAATATTACGTAAAGATGAGTCAACAGAAAAAAACGAGACTAAGTTTAGCTTGCCTTGCTACTTGTACACTTGTATTGTATGTGAGTGGGCAGGTAGAGAATACAACGTGTGGGGCCTTTTCTAGCAGATATTTTTGCAACGGTGTGGCAGAAAGCCAGGGTTGAAGATATCTGGGGAAGAGTTCAGATGACGTTAGCGTGTCCATGTGTGTTCATCTGTGTGGGTGTCCGTTTTTTTTCTAAAAAGCAAATCAATGTGGTCATAGTTAAAAGTAGAAATGCAGCTATGCAGGGACGGTCATACATGTGATTACTTGCATTACGTTCCCTCTGCGTTATTTTTACCTCTGATTTGTCGTTTTGATTCATAGATTACCGAAGTATCGCAGCTCTGCTTCGCCCAAACTGAGACGGCTAAACGAGATCATCGCTTTCTTCTGCCGACTTACAAAAAGGTCATCCATGCTTTTATCTCTTGCAGACTATTGCAGTGCACTTTACTCTGTTACCAGCAGGACCAAACGTTCAGAGACTGCAGATGATATAAAACTTTGCTGCCAGGCTTTTAACACGCTCTAAGAGAAGTGACCACACTGCAGTGATCCTCGCTGCCTTTCACTGGCGACCAGTGAGTTTTGGAATTGACTTAAAGGTTACATCTCTTGCTTTTAAAGCCTTGAATGGTCTGGCTTCTGCCTGTATGCACAGTCCGTTAACGAGTATGACCGTAGCTTGAGATCTTGTGACGGGGCCTTATTAAGAGTTTCTAATTCTCTACTTGTCGCCAAAAGTCATGCGACCTTTGCTAACAGAGACCTCAGCTGTGGAAATTCCTACCTCAGGATCGTCTTTTAAATCTCTTCCTAAAACTCACTTTAACCGCTTAGCTGTCTCTTAATGGATGGCAATCGTATTTATGTAAATCATTTTATCTTGTTTATATCTTAAAGATGCACTCCAGTGAAAACTTTTACCGTGTTGTCATGTCCACTTAATGTTTTTTTTATATGCTACAAGACATATCATGAGTAAAATAAGCAGTCAGTTCAATGGCTGAGCATTTCCACCTTAAAACTTCCGGGTTTTTATTTAACAAACTCAAAATAAACAATCTGTCAACCCCGCAGTGTGGGGCTTTCTGAGTCATTTCTCTTCTTCAGAATCAGTTTGAAAATGTATGGCTTCATTAGGGAAACACTAGTTAGTTTTACAATGTTTGAGTGAAGCTGTAGGTGAGCTGGAGTGCTCGAGTGCACAGAGAAGGAGGTGGGGACTTACATCTGAGCCATTTAAAGGCAGCAAGGGACTATTTTAATGGAAAAAAGTTCTATATTTGTAGCTCTGATACACAGAGCTGAGTTTTAGAGGTTTTTACCATCCATCCATCATCTATACACCGCTTCATCCTCACTAGGGTCATGGCGGGCTGGAGTCTAGCATCACCAATTAACTTCAACAACTTGTTTCTGGACTGTGGGAGGAAGCCGGAGAACCCGGAGAGAACCCACACTGCACGGGGAGAACATGCAAACTCCATGCAGAAAGATCCCGGGTGTCCTCACCGGGATGTGAACCAGCGAGGCAACGGTGCTAACCACTGTGATTCTACATGTCTCATTTGAAAAGGTCACCAAAAGTAAAATGTTTGCTATAACCAGATAAAAATATGAGTGAGTTCCCTGTACAACTAACAAAGCTACTAGTAGCTCAGCTGTAGCCAACATTCACACGACAACAGCTCAGCGGCTTTTCAGCTGAACTGTGCAGACCGGACACAATTTGAAAATGTAAATACTAGAATATGTGGAGTATGTATAGTTTTCCAGTTGTCCATGTTATTCCAGTACTGGTAATACCTGTTGGTATTTACAAAAATCTAGCACATGTTGATTCCAGGATTTTTCCATTTTTGTGGATAAGTAATCAAAGAAACTCAAACTTAGTCGTTGTGTTTCCACAGAGCTGCTCAGTGTTCAAAGGATTAATCACTGAGCGCAGAAAGAGTTCAGGTTCTGCTTCTTCTTTTTCTTTGTTTTGGAAAAGGTGCTGAACAAATAAAGTTTAATATATGCATGTGAGCAGGCCTGCGTGTGTGAGCTGGCTGATGTTCTCTTCAGGCTGTCCTCCAGCTTCTGTCCTCCCTTTGTACAGTGGACTCAAGTGGCCGAGAGCAAAGGCCAATTAGCTATATATAATCAGCAAACAGCTCTGTTTGTTGTGTGACTGTGTGCACGAGTGTGTGTTTGGTGAGGGAGGGGGGGAGGACTTACAACCACCAATTTGTTTCTCTGACTTGCCACTTAACTGTGGCTCTCAGCTGTGGATCTGAGGACACACACAAAACACACACACTCATACGCACATGCACACGCACACACACAGAGGACTCTCTTCAAGGATATCGCATAATTTCATCTATTATACATAAGGTTCATAATTACAAAGCAAGTGGTTGAGCGCCAGTTTCACCCCTCGGAACGCGCTGCCAAGCTGCGTGAGAGAAACGCTGCAAGTTTAAAGACTCCCCCTCTCCGGAGAATTTGAATGAGACATCTCAGGGAAGGGAAAACAAGAGTCAACCGCATTTCCATAAACGCTGTAATTTTCTCTCTCCTCGAGCTTTAAAGGGATCAATTTGCTTCATAGGAAAACAAAACCAAAACACTGGAGGGAGTGATTTTTCTGTGATTCCTCACAGGAGGCAGAAACAATGAGGAGGAGCTAAAAATCATTACGGCGCCGCGCGGCGAGAGGCAACGCAGACGCCAATCTTCCCTACATTATCCGCGCACACAAACACAAACACAAGCCGAGTGCGTTCGGGATGCTCGGGGAAAACTCAATGAGACACATAATCAGCATCCTATTGTGCTCGTGTGCGCATCTGTAATGAAACACACACAGAGGGTTAGTGCTGACGGTGACGCAGCGGACTCTAGTTTGACGTAAGCAATAAAAAGCAAGTGGGACAGAAAAATGTGAAAGAGAGCACTGAGAATAGGCGAGTGAGTGGGGAGGGAGGAGAGAGGGGGGACAGGAGGGTGAGTAAAGGTGAAAACCAGCTACAGACTGAGAGCAAAGAAACCGAGCAGAACAGGAGATGAGAAAAGCCTCAAGGAGAAGAAATCGACAAAGCCCACACAGAGAACAGAGTGGAGTAACCCTGCTGCTGGCAAGAGGGAAAGAACAAAGACAGAGGGGGGTGAGGTAGGGGGGGAGAGAGGGGAGGAAAAGATAGATGAGGAGTGCAGGGAATGAGATCGGGGAGAGGTAAAGGTGGCCTGGCTCGCTCTTTGAGTGAAGAACAAAGAGAAAGCTGCAGGAAGCGAGAAGAAAGTGACAAGCTTGGACTACCTCCTATGTCCAAGTGTGCAGTGTGCAGTTTTACCTGTGCAACACATGAATGCACATCCTTTAGAGGAGGAAATAGATCGATGGTGGAAGCAGGTGAAGCATTTGCAGGTTAGGTAATTGAGCTGAATTATATGTGACCGTCGAGAGACTTTAATCAAACTTCGCCTGACAACTTCCCATTTAGTCCCACCAGTTTCACCCAGAGGCAGCCGAAGCACGGAGCAGCAGCCGAAGCACGGAGCAGCATCCGAACGAGAAAACAGACACAAGAGCTGCAGCTTTTTCAAGGGCTTAAAGAGAATTAGGCCTTTTACGCTGCAGGAGCTTTCCCCGGGGGCTCACAGCATTTCCACTGCACAGACCAGGTCGAATATGAGTTCCAGGGAAAATTATTTTACCCCCCATAAAGTCCCCGCTGGAGAGGCAGCATTTTTTTTAAATTGCAGGGAGTTTAGGGTTTGAAGCACTGAACATTTCCGATTGGGTGAATACTCAAAGCATTTTATTTCAGTTGCCATTTTTCTAAATCTGTGGCTGTATGCACAGTTTGTACCCTGCGCTTCAACATGTGTACACGGAGTTACAGATGAAAGCAGTAGGAACAGAAAGCGAGCAATGAAAAGACGTCCTCAAATGTATTCATACCCTCCATTAAAGAAGGGAAAAAACTGCTGAAATAAGCTGAAATTGACAGAAGTAAAAAAAAAATAAAAATCATGACATTGCTTTTGAATTGTGGTTCAACTGAAATATATTAAATGAAAACAAGAAAACAAGCATGATGGAGCCATAAACTAATATTTTGTTAAACAACTCTTTGAGCCAATCACTGGTTTCACTGCTCATCAGCAAAGTGCTCTAATTTGTCTGGGACAGTTTTGTTTGTTTGTTTTTTTAAATTATTCTTTTCAACCACAATTCAAAAAGCAACGTCTTATTTCACTAAATTGTAATTTTGCAAATTTTTATTTATTATTACTTTTTTCAGTTTCTAGTTATTTGAGTGACTTTTGTGAATTTTGCCTTTGCTTTAATGGAAGGGTTTGAATACATTTGAGGACGACTGTACATGAAAAGTTAAGAGACCTAAAGTGGACTTAGAGCGGTGCAGTTTGTTGTGCAGCTAGACGCAAAAACGGGAAAACAGTTGTCGCTTTTTCACATGTCAGTGGACTAATTTGCCAAATCTTTATGGGTCTCTAGACCAAACAGACAACCAACAGTCTACAGTAACCTTTTAGTTCCTCCGGGTGCTGCGACCTAATAGCCAAATAGTGAGTCCCTGGTTCGATTCCCAGCTGATCCGAACCTTTACTACATGTCATCCTTCTCTTTCCTTACATTCCCTGACAATTTGCACTGTCTCTACCTAATAAAGCCGATAACTAATTTTAAAAATTCTTTGGGTAGAAACACTTTTTGTGACGCAGGGTAATGAAGTAGCCTCCCAACCTGCCTGCCTGTTCTATCCATTCGTTCGCTGCTGTCACAGCCTAATCCCTGGACATCGCCGCTCATGCGAGACGAACGTCTGCCTCTTTATTGCTGTTGGCGTTCTGTCCTTGAAAGTGATCACTGCTGCAGTGTTTACGTGGGAATTATCCTGGATGGTGATGCAGGCGGAGAGATGTTGTTTTATTTTGACTTATTTAGATCGCAGGAAGTTAACGGGACGCCGACAGTAATGTTGATGTCACCTAAACGCACCCATAACTAACAAATCTAAGAAGTTAAATAAATGGAAGAGGAGGATTATTGCAGAGCTGTAAAGTATAAAATACAAAAGAAGAATTCATTCTGACAGCCAGGATCAGGCATCATCTTTTTTTTTCTCTTTTCTTTCCTGTGAAATCACCAGGGCTTTAAAATTTTGCATCCATTCAACCGTAGCACACTGCATGCTCATTTGCAAGTCACACTGGGGCGGCTCTGATCCACTTGCTATTCCTTCCATGATGCTGCCGGTGCTTTTAAATGGTCCTTTTGGGCTAGAAGATATTTGGGACCTTTTTTTGACTTTTCAGGTAAGATTTTAAGAGTTTAGAATTCATAGATCTCTAAGCAGAAGTTTAAACTATTGATGACACAGAGAGGAAGTGCTCTGAGAAACATTTGTTATGATCGATCATGGATGTGTCGTATCTGCTGGCACTTGTCTAAGAACAAATGCTCTGATCCCTGCTGACTTCCACCACGTCCTCCTAGGGCAGGGGTGTCCAATCCTGGTCCTTGAGGGCCACAATCCTGCATGTTTTAGATGTTTCCCTCTTCCAACACACCTGATTCACATGATCAGCTCATCATCAAGCTCTGCAGAGGCCTGATAACGATCCTAAACGTTTGAATCAGGTGTGTTGGAAGAGGGAAACATCTAAAACATGCAGGATTGTGGCCCTCGAGGACCAGGATTGGACACCCCTGTCCTAGGGGATCCCAACATGTTCCCAGGCCATAAAAAGGATCAAATCCCTCCAGAATAATCTCCTCCCTCAGCAGACTCTGGTCAGATGCCCAAACCATCCTCATCATCACTCACCCGGGTAAAAAAAAAAAGATTGTAATTTACTTTGCCTGGTTTATAGCATCATGAAACAGCTAATGGCCACATTAAACAGCAGAATTAACCTTGAACCTCCTTGTTTCTATCTCCTGTGTTCAGTCCCTGCACTCACCTCATGTGTCTAGAGAGCAGCCGCGTAATCTGCTCGCCTCTTATCAATCAAACCTCTTCTCTTCTCAGCTCCTTTCTCCTCATGTTTTTTGACCACGCTCTACTTTTTCCACCTGGTTACACATCACAACACTGCCGACATTCATTCCTTCACTCGCAGCCTTCTTTACTCTCCCGCCTTCTTTCCTTTCCTCACCTCTTGGGCCCCTGGATGCTGATCATGCCCATGTCCTCAGAGTGGTCGGTCAGCTGGCAGCGGAAGCCTTGGTCTTGAAGAACTGTTCTGATGTGGTTCCAGTTGTGTTCCGCTACGCCGCCTCCGATGGCCAGGTAGTACGCATCGCCTGGAGACAAAGGGCACGTTTTAAATCCATACCTTCATAACTACGTCACGCGATATAATGATGGGAATACACAAGTTTTGGACCCACTCTTTTTAAAATTTCCTGTTTTCTTCTCACCAACTTTGACGTGTTCAACGGCACTTAGTAAAGTAAATAATTAACCGTGCAGCTCTTACACATCACGGCATTGAATGGCAGCTCCCCACCTAAGATGGTTTTATGTAATACTAATTACTTGATTAATTACTGTGTCTCTTCTGATTCATGTGTACCCCGGTGGTATTTTTAATTAGCAGCTGAGACGGGGGCATCATGGAACAACGACTCTAACCCCATCTGGTCTCCTCTTTTTATTTATTTTGTGAGGCTTTCTGGTGAAGCGGAGTCATATAATGAAGAAGTAGGTTTTCAGATTCTTTTTTTAAATTTGGCATTTTGGTTTTTTTTGTACCTTAGCCAATAAGATAGCAAAAACTTTTTTCTGCAAAATTTCTTTCTTTTTTTTTCTTCTACGAATGTTGATCAAGAAAGCCTCACGGATGAAGACATAAATAGAAAAGTAAATAAAAACGACTGAGTGGCGAGATAATGTTGCTGCAAATGAAAGGTACATTGAGAGTTAGATTTCACACGGATACGCTGCTGACAGTGATGTATTGAATTGATAGAGGGGAAGAGCAGAGAAGAATAAGCGACACGAGAATAAACTGATGAATACAACAGATAAGAGGGAGCTGATAGATCGACCGGGACAAACAAACGACAAACAGAATCGGTTGCGAAAAACAACAATAAATCCAAAATAAGATACGACGGAATAGGATGTAAATCAAGTGGCGGGATACGAGGGTTAAAAACAAATGATAAACAGATGTAGATATACAGTGTGGTGGATATTAAAACCGATGCGCTTCGTTTCTCACCGTTGGATTCTGGCGCCAGAGGCAGGCTGGCAGCACCAGACTCCAGCCGGCTCACCGTCAGGTCAGCCTCTGCTCCTCCTTTTTTATTCAGCATGCAGGTATACACCGTGGAGCCTGAAACATGTGCAAACACACACTAAATATTAATTACAGCAGCAGACTTTTAGGTGTGGAAAGAGAAACTAAATCTGACATCAATCTTGTGTTTGCAACTCATTCTGTGTGTGAACTCCAGCCCGTATGTTTGCGTCTGATTGTGCGTGCTCTCCTGACTCCCACGTGCGAGTAGGAATGAATTTTTAATACTTGCACCAAGTTCACATCTTGGTTGTTTTTGCTCCTCGTTACCAAGGAAACAACTTAAATAAAAAGAACCTCGCCGCAGCTGTAACGACTGCCGAGAAACATCCCTCAACAAAGATATCCATGATGAGGACGTCCTAATGAATCTCCTAATGAATGAAGTCTGCGCCTAATTACGAGCGACATAAAATCATAACATGTCCATCACCCGCTTCCCAAAGGAGACGGTGGCTGCACTGACATGCTAATATGTGCTTGTCCCTCTGTCATTTTTCATTTGAAAGAGTGATTGATGTTGCAGTTTCATTTGTCACCGGTATTAAAGAAAATGATGTGTAAAGCACATCATTTTCCTCCTGCTGGGACGTTTAATATTCTCCGAGCAAGTGCGAACCCCACAGTCGCTGTCGATTAAAAAAAAAAAACGGGGAGAACGCTGGGGGAGTGTGGCGGACCAGATCTTGTCAAGATAACGGAGGAGGATATTAAAGTGGAATTGTTTCATTTACAGGTAGCTCACAGGTAAACACGTTTCTTGGTGTGTGGTTAGAATCAACAATGGGGAAGTAGGTTTGAAGTCTACTAGAGAAGTGCTGCATGTGAGGAAAAAAAGTCTTGTGTGGCTGAAAATGTCTAAAGAAACTGCCTTAAGTTGGTGTTAATCAAGTCTGAAGATTACAAGTTTGAAAATGAATCATTCCGGGATGTGGAGTTAGAAAGAAGACACTCCAATCCATAGTTAGGGATTTTCTTTTCCCTTTCATCTTAAAATCTGTGTACATATTGACACGAATGAGACATTTGTGAATTCCCACTTAGTTTTTTGACACATTACATGGTTTTTAATGATTGTTTCCTCCTCCTACTGTCTTCTTGACTTATGACACCCACCTTACTACTTCAACAAATTGTTTTAATTGCATATTTTACGAGCTTAATGTTTCAAAGCTTTAGCGCAAATCCATCGATATGTCCATTTATATTTTCTCGACCTTCTCAATCTTTTTTTTTTTGGCCTTTTTGCCTTTATTTGACAGGACATTAGAGAGTGAGACAGGAAAGTGGGGAGAAGAATGGGTTGGAAGGACCTGCAGCAAAGGGCCATGGGCTGGATTCGAACCCACGATCGCTGCATCAGGGACTATAGCCCCAGTACACGGGTCACCAGCTCAACCAGTCGAGCTATAGCAGCGATATCTTGATTCAAACCTCGTGGGAGTGTTTCTGCAACCAGATGTTGGTTTAATTGCTTTTTAATCCATATGTTCTACAAAGAACTTTATGTTACTGTGAATTAGTGTGAGAAGTGCTTCCTAAATACAGCCTGATTTGTGATTGATATCTACAAATGTGTGTAGATAATTATGATATAACTGGTTGCAATATATAAACTGATCTGCCACAACATTAAAACCACCTGCTGAATATTGTGACGGTCGCCCACTGAGTTTTCTGAGGCATCTGACACCAAGGTGCTACTAGCCCATTCTTTAAGTTCTGTGGTTAGTGGTTAAGGGCAGCCAGATTAGTTCTTCGTTCTTTCCGTGCCAATGTGTGTGAGATGCATCATCGACTGTCTTCGCTGACTGTGGAGTCTAAATTAAAATTTAGTCTTTTGACATTTATGCATTCCGTCATCCTGAAAAATCCACCTCAGTTCTTTGGTGATAAACTTGTATATAGTGTTTTTTTGCTGTGGGTATGTGACACGCCAAGTCAGCCCTGGTCCTCTGGTGGCACCAAGTCCACCAACAAACTTTATGATGTTCTTTATAGACAGGTCTCGGTTTGGACCATGCTCCTACCAGTATTAGACAGATTAATAATAGATATCCCTTCAAGAAGTCGATAAAACTCAAACTGATGAATCACATGTATATTTTGTTGTGGCAGCTCAGGAACATTTTTTTCTGAATTTTATTTTCTCTACTCGGTGCTGCGAGTCTGTGACAATCTTAGTTTTTCTGGGTTGATATTGAATTATGTTGTCTCACTGGTATTCTGTGATTTTCAATTGATGTACTGTATTTTTAATGTTTTGTGAATGGACCCCAGGAAGACCAGCAACCACCTTGTGGAAGCTAATGGGGATCCAAATAAAGAATAAAGGCCTCCTTGGGTCAGGTTTGTCTCTGTGCAGCCTGCAGATGCCTGATCGGAACAGAATCTGAGTAATTTGGAGGCGAGATCAAAACCTTGGGCTTCTGTGTTCAAGCTGTTCCTGAGCAGTGATGTGGGGCTCGTGTTCCCGTTGGAGGAGGCCGCTGTTGTGCTATCTGTCAAAGTAACAACCCCATGAGTGCCAGGACTCAAGGTTTCCCAGCAACAACACTGCATTGCAATGAGATGATCTCCAGCGGTCAGTGTTTCTGATCGGTGTATTTACTTGCTCGGAGTCGCCCAATGTCAGACGCTTTCAAATCCCTCACAGCTAAATGACTAAAAGGCGTTGACGTCTTTGCATTTTTTTTTTTCCCCCCCAGACTTGATCTCAGTTTCTAAAAGGACATCGCTGTCAACGCAGCGGCCGAAGAAGTCGCAACGTGCAGAAAGAGGCTTCCCATTTTCACATCTGTACACACCTGTCACCTCAGGACTCAGGCGGAGCTGTTGGTCTGCTGATTGTGAAAGGTTACCAAATAAAAAAAAAAAGGGAGGCAGTGAAGACTCTCTTGTCACCACTTTTAACAGCATCTCTGAGGCACTACATGCTGGCATTTAGAAGTGGTATTTTGAGTTTTTGTGGTGGAGTGGACTCATGTGTTGGCATCTTTTTTTTGTGTGTGTGCCCCATGTATCTGCCCTCTTCAGTCCGTCAATCTTTCCTCCCATCTGTCTGTGAATGTGTGTGTGTGTGTGTGTTTGCTTTAGCAGCAGGCTAACTGACCTGGCTTCTTGTTGACATCAGCTGTGAACAACCAATCAGCTGCCTTCTTGGCATCTGGTCCAGTGAGATAGAACTTTCCAAAGTAGGACATGTCAAACACAGCCACACTGTGTCTACATGAAAGGCACTCACTCTTAATCTGCATTTTAAAAAAAACAACAACCCACACATCCAGTAAACACAGGCTCTGACTCTGACATAAATAAAATGTTGTCCTGTCTTTGACAAACATGACATTTCTGAGATGACTGTTTATCACAGCCAGATCCTCGAAGGCAGCAATTCGTCAAAGGGAGTGAAATTAAAGGGAAACGAACACAAGTTTGGTATCTTACCACATCGTGATGTGGAGGGAATTCAAACGTGTACTCTTTGCCCAGCAGCTCGTTGTATTTGTAGTTTACATTCTTCTTAACGTCGTAAGACCCATAATAATCGTAGTCTTTAAGCTTCACAAGAACACAGACAAACAAAACAGTTAGAGGCTAATTAATCATAATCTTGTTTCCCCCCCCAAGTACAGCGAAGGACAAAGCGCCGGGCCAGATAGCCAGGATTGTGAAAGATTATAATCTTAATTGTTCATGTCGTTCTAAATGCCTCTTGTCAATATGTGGAAGTAAATAAATCGATGGTGTGCGTCTCACAGGAGCCGGTCCATCTTTGTTGAACCAGCCGGGTCTCTCCCAGCCGTGTCGCTCCTGGAAGACGCAGCCCTGCTCCGTCAGCACCTGAAACAATCGCAAGAAAACACAGAAAAATGAGCACAGAAAGGACAACTGTTAGGTGTTTTAAGAATCACTGCATGGACACATTTGTCAAAAGCGAGCAACCAGGTTTAATGAAAAACGCTGCATATGTTCAGAACATTCACACAATTCTATGATCATATTAACCAGCTTTACTCATCATAACTACAGAAATGAAGACATCCAGCGACGTTTGAAGGCAGCACAACAAACGCAATTAGAACACCGTCCTACTATTGAGCTGCTATGGCAGACAGTAGCTGTTTTATACACCAGTTTAATCGGTGCTGCATTTCCACCTGTGGAATGTGAGCTACATAATTTATTCCTTTTTGGCTCTGTTTTGG
This sequence comes from Stegastes partitus, assembly GCF_000690725.1. Lineage (NCBI taxonomy): Eukaryota > Metazoa > Chordata > Actinopteri > Pomacentridae > Stegastes > Stegastes partitus. Next base: position 134,004 of record NW_007578174.1, read on the forward strand.
TCTCCACCATCTCCCGAGAAAAAGAAATCTACAGTGTTCACCGGCTTTTTCTTTTTGTCATTTGTTGCTGAGTAGGTAATAAACACTGGGCTTATCAGAGGTTTTTCCTAAAAGGCAGATATTAACGGTTTAAACTTAATCAGTATCACAGTAAAGTAAAAGTAACACAATAAGCCAAAAGACGCCAAAACATCCTACAGAGCTGAGAGGAACTGTGATGATAATTCTCTGTGGTTTCTTCACTACAAACTAACCCCGTTCACATTACACACAATCATCCGATGCATTCTTAACCTATAAATAATGGTTATTTTCGAGTACAATTCGACACAAAGAGCAGAAAACAAACTGCCTGTAATATTAAAAACTTCCTCTAACAACAGAGGAGCCCATGACAAGGGATGGCAAACCCTATTGGTTGACCACATGCTGCTACAAAAATAGTACAGTCCTTAATTCCTGATTTCTCGAGGAGGGTTTAGATATTTCAAGGCTCGCCATCCTCCTTGTTAAAACTGACAGTCGCCCACAGTTGGTAGGTATGTTCTGCAATGCTCTCCTCCTAGCAGGCAGCTAGGCGGCTCTTGCCAAAACTTCCCACACCAAGCTATATTTACCATCTGTGCTACCGAGGTAGAGAAAAATGTGTGAGCAGCAGTGTCAGAGATGGCCTGCTTGTGCTCTGAAATAATCCTGCATTGCCTCCTAAATGCAGACGGTCTCATTGTTTGCACAGGGACGGCGTCATTGGCTGATCGAAACCTTACGCGCCTTCTAGCTATAATACATGTCGCTCTTTTATGGTTAAAAATAGAAGAAGGTGCACGTCATCGGTTACTGATATTAAGACAGCTCTCTTTGTAAATCATTGGGGTCATAAATTAAGATTGACAGCACCTTTGCATTTTACAAACAGGAGGAGAGCAGTTTAAAACAGATTTTAAAGAGCCCATATTATGCACATTTACAGGTTTGTAATTTAGTTTTGGGGCTCTACTAGAATATGTTTACATGCTTTAATGTGCAAAAAATTCCTTAGTTTTCCTATAACTGTGCATTGTTGCAGCACCTCTTTTCATCGTCGGACTGAAACGCTTCAGTTTAGCTCCTGTCTCTTTAAAGCCCCCCCTCCTGAAAAGCCCAGCCTGCTCTGATTGGTCAACTAGCTCAATGAAAGTGAGATGGTTATGTGTCCACAGATCTACTAGTGGAGGTGAGAGACGTCGCTCTGGTGAGGAAATAATGGCCGACTGTGAGGAAACTGCTGATTCGCTGTTGCTAAGCATGCGTGATGCAAATATGTTACACAGTGATGTAGATGGGTAACGGAAGAAAAGCCTGGATTTAAAATGTTGTTTTGTTTTGATGTGTGTGGACTTTGTAAGTTTGGAGATCTTTAGTTTGCACAAAAAAGCAGCTATATGACACCCTGAAGGGAAAAAAGCACAACATGGGCTCTTTAATACAGATGTGTTCATGCTACTATCCCTACCAGAGAGAGAATCCTGCAGTATAATCATATATCACAGTAAACTACAAGGTCTTGTATTGATTAGAATAACTCTGGAAAGGATTGAGGTAAGCAAGCAAAAGGAGCTGCTGCAGTTACAGTATTTGCACCATGAATTGTGTTTTTTCAATTAATTAATCTTCTTTTCTTACTGAAGCTAAATTAATAATGAAAGTTTTCTTCACAGTATCATTGAAATTCAAGCTGAGGAGACAAACCGTTCACTAAAACATTAAAAAAAAAAGTTAGCGCTCCTTCATGTCTTTGTTTTCATGCTTCTTTCCAAAGTCTTTTAAGAAAAAGAAAAAAGTTATCTTGAAAAGGACCTCTGGGAAACCTGGTTAATTATACAAAAAGGTGTCAGAGAAGTTAAATAAAACAAGCTCTAAGAAAGCACCAGACTTGAGCGACAAAACGCATCAACAACATCGCTGATGGAATTTGCGTGACAGTAATCCGTTGCGACGAAACGCCTTTACGCGCGAGGAAGGGCAGGAACAGTTCAATGAAGTCTGGAACAGGAAAGCACGTCTAAGTGGATCATTAATGTATAAAGTTTGGCGGCGAGGTCCATTAAGAGTTTATGCCGGGCTAAGGGGAGAAAGGAAGCTGAAAGACATCCGGGACTAGGCTACCGAAGCTAAGTGTATCATTTATAGTCATGTTGGCAGGGATCGCATTAATAAATGTAGCTGCTGGGGATAAGTTACGCTGCTAACTGCCTTCCGCCCGGGCCTGAATCAGCTATTTGCCTCTTAGATTTGACGCGATGAGAAGACTGAGGCTGACAGAAAAGAAATGAGAGCGGGTGACAGAGAGATAAACACACTGCGAGAGATGAGGTCAGCGTTTGACAAACGACGTCTTTGCAATCACTCGCATGTCTCTGAAGTGCACTCTATTCTTCTCGGCGGCGTCTCCGCGCATACGGAAACTCGACAAGCTGGAGTTTTCGGCGGCGTCACTCGATTTGTTCTGTTGCCACATCGCTGCCTCGATAGACCAATCAGACGCCGAGGTTACGGAGTTTAAAAGAGGGTAACAAGGAGCAGAACCTCTTTTTCTATCACATAACATGCAGACTGTGACAAGAATGAGAGTGAAGAGAGAAAGAGGGAGAGATTTGTGTGAGAGTTCTGGGTAGTCAGACAAACAGAGGAAAATTGGGAAGAGCTGAAGGAGAGAGAGGAGAAAAAATTGCAACTCGAAAAGGTGAACTGGTTCCATCTATGTTGGGAAGCCTCACCGATACGAGTCCAGAAAGTTCAGCTTCAATGTTTGTCTAAATCATGAGGGATGCATCACACTGCCCACATTTTATCCCAGTAAGCAAACTTACTGAGATAAAAGTGCTCAAGCGAAGCCAAGATTAGGCTTCAGATCAAGGAAAAATATGAACGCGTATTGTTGCCTCTACCTGCTTTACCTTCATAAAGTTTAAAATCACAGTTCCTTTCTTCTTGGTTATCCTGCTGCTCGAAATAACTCACAAATGACTCATCAAACCGCAGTTGAAAGACGCAGCGGAAAGAAAGCGCACGAGGGGTTATTTCCTTGAACTCCTCATGAAACGCGTTGATTAACCGTCTGCACCGCAGATCAAGCTACTCATCTACCTGATGGAAAGGGTCCCTCCTCATGTTTCGGCTGGCCAGCGGCTCATCAAAAGGGAACACCACCGAGTAGTTTTTAGCATACGACTCGTGGCTCCGCTCTCTGATCCAGCGTTTGTTGTCTGTCAGCGAGTTATGAAAGCGCCTGAGACAGGAGGGGAGAGGGATTCAAGCAAATGAACGCTCATTAAAAGTCACAGTCGTTTAGATTTTCATGGAAAAATCATCGTTACTGTGAGGATAGAAATTCCCAATCTGAGGCCTTTTGCATGTTTGTGTGGGTTCGCGTACCTGATGTCGTATCCGTACATGTCCTTTTCGGGGCGGCCGTGTATGATCCAGTGAGCCAGCTCTCTGCCGCAACCTCCTCCCAGCATCATACCTGACACGGACGACACAGAATCCTCTAATCACATTCAGCTCAGCTACTGCCGAGATAATCAGTTGGCTAATCAGTTTTAAAAATCAATTGCTGAAGTCCTTTATTAGGCAAAACAGTTCCTTTGGGTTTTGGAGACGGACTGCCACCAGGTTTCTTCCTCATTCTGATGCCACCGTCGAGGTAATTGGGGTTTCACCTACCCAAGTATAATAGACATTTTCCTTTATTAAAGTGTCAGAAATAATAGAAAAAGCACAGATTTATGTCAGATATGCTAGCACAGACTCATTATCTGGACTGTATGCGGACTGATCGTGGCTAATGTCGTGCAACCTTTAGCTATTTTCATCACCAGTAAGTCGGTTTTTGATCAACTGCAGCGTAACTGAAATGTCGGACAAAGGAGAAAAATGCAGACACCACTATTTTACACAAAGATGTCACCTTGGACATGTTGTGCACTAAACAGCTCATGATAATTGCTGATAAAAAATAATTGCAAGGTGCAAAAAACAGCAAAAAAACAGAACAATTCTTCACCAAAATAAACATCGTTATCCGTTTTTTTTCCGCCAGATACTGGGTCCAACAAACAAGAACCAGATGGGAAATAAAAAGTGGAAAATCTGAGCAAGAAATAGGGGCTGGCCTCCGTTCTCAACCCCCCCTACAGTATTGCCTGTCTGGAAGACTGCGAGAAAGTCTCATTAATTTTGGAAGACGAGAGCGAAAGAGGAGAGGAAACAGTGCAACAGAGCAGCTTCGTCCTCTGCCACAACCTCTATATGTCATATGAGCTACACAGGATTGTTTTGACCTTTGTTCCACCATTTGACCCTTTGCTCGCAGCAGCCCCTGAGCAATCTGACCTCATCATCTGCACCCAACAGCTGCAGCATTCTGTTTCAACCCAGCCAACAAAACAAACGCTGGCAATTCAATATTTCATCCGTCCTGTCCCAAAACTGCCGGGTTAATGAGCTGGGCCCCTTTTAGCAACCCCCTGCTTGTGTTGTGCTGCTGCTAATTTGCATATATCTCATCCGTGTGTGTGTGTGTGTGTGTGTGTGTGTGCACCGACACAACTACATCGACATGCAGCAGCACGAGCAGCGATGTCCTTGCATCCCTCCTTCATCCCCTCCGACTCTATCTCTCGCGGCGTCCCCTCTCCCCGCTTCAATCATCTGCGGGCACTGTCACTCCGAGCCTGGGTGGACATTTGAATGGCTGGATGGATGTGTGGGTGCAGGGAATGGAGAGATGATGCAGGGAGGAGGGTGAGAGGAGGATGATGGAGTTCTCCCAAGACAATGTGGAGACAACCAGCAAGGCGAGGTGGCGCTGATAAATGTCACCCGAGATAACCGCGGCGACGTGCGAGCGCCTATCTGCGTGTGAACCCCTCGTGCTCGTGCTTCCCCTCATCTCGTCATCCCCCCTCTACGCTCTTTTTTCTGTACTTCCCCTGTCCTTCCTCGTGCTATATGTCTTACTCTATTGCTACCCGCTTATGCTCTTGCAAATATTGGCTCCGTCCAACGTCATCGTGTATCAGCCTCCCTCATATATTCTGCACGGCGCTCAGATTCTTACTCTCTGCTGACATTTACAGTGACGCTGCGAGCAAGATGCTTTAAAGGAGGGAGGAAACCCATGATTTCACTTCTCTACTTTAGAAG
>NW_007578174.1:140010-154190 GCF_000690725.1 Stegastes partitus
CATCATCAAAATTCAAGTATGAATATTTCTGACCGAGCAGTTTGTCATTTTTTCAGAAGACTTGAATGAACAAAATGCAAAACTGTTTTAACTTAAGACTGCCATAAAACACATGGTCTTTACAAGTGTATGGAAATGTTTGTTCACAAGTTTACATTTGAAAAGTATTGCATTCTATATATGGACGGCATCACAGCAGGAGTATAGATTATAATATGTTAATTCTGTGTCTAACTATGTGCATGTATCTGTATCGACTTCTGCAATTGGCTCCAAATGAGCTTAAAACATCAACATATTGAAAAACCCGATATGGTGCATCCCTGATTTAAAATGAAAGCAAACCCTGACTACCTTTAATCGCCACTGAAATGCTGCAGCTTTGACATCTAGACTCCTTTTACTTTCAAATTAACAAAGCTGTGCTCACTGAGAGATGAGCTTGTTTCAAGCCACTGCCTCCGTCTTCTCCTTCTTTTTTCTGACAAGGATTCAAAAACTCTCCTCTTCCAGCTTCAGACCCTCATCGTCAGCCCTCCTGTTTATCTCTACATCATCCACCAAAGCACAACGAGGATGAGGTCCTGCTTCTTTTTGCATCACTGACTCTATCCTCGCGTGGTGTACATCCTTAAATACGGGCAATTTTCTGTGCCGTATAATGTGAAGAAAAGCCTCACCTGAGCAGAAAATGACATAACAAGGTGTCGTTACCGTGATTATGAGGAAAGTGGTGATGCAGCTGAGCCGGGCTAGAGGTGCTTCAGTTAAAAGCAAGAAAAGAAGCATAATCAATAGCAAAGTAAATGCACGCGCCGCAAGTTAAGTGTTCAGCGCGACGGTTTTGACACAAGAATATGTAAGCAAAGGTTGCTAGGCAACAAATACAACTTGTACCAGTCAAAAGACTTACTGACTGCTTAGAAACCAAAATTAAATCCTGCAAGTGAGGAGGCTTAATAACTTATTGAGCATTCAATGATGGATTTTCTGTTTTGTAATTGTGAATCTATTAACTTTGACCCCGCGGTTTCTGAAATATCCCCCTTCCCCATGTCTCGCCTGGAACCGAGTGAGCCGAGCAGAATGAAAATGTGAAGCTGGCAGAAGGCTGTTTTCTTGCCGGTGGGGCACACAGGCAGAAGAAGAAAGAGAGACGGATGCAGGGAGGGTGAAAAAAGGGACGACGTGGGGAAAAGTGGATACGGCCGAGCGACGTTTCCTTTGTGTGTGTGTCGATGCTGAGAGGGAAAGTGTGTCTGAGGCTGTGGACCGTCCTCGCTGTGCCCGGCCGGCGCAAAAACACTGACTATCAAATCACTACTTACCAGGTACAATATTGGTGACACTGGGCCCATTTCAATGAGCTCAGTCCCAGCGTGGCATTTAAAACACAGACTAAAGGACGAGGGATATTCTGCCCACCTTCACTCAGACGGTTTAATTTGGTTAACTGTGAAGAAAATGTAAAACTTCAGTTAAAGTGGAATTTTGAAAAAGGTTTAAGCCAAAAACCAAAAAAATAAAAATCTAATTTAAAGTCCAAGGTGATGTCTTCAGTTATCTGTGTTGTTGATGATTTTCTAACAGAGAAAGGCAGCCGGTTGAAGCAGCGTGAGTCAGTTAATATTTGGATTTTTGGTTCATAAACTAAATAAATCACACATAAATTAGATTAGATTAGATTAGATATAACTTTATTGATCCCTTTGGTGGGGTACCTCAGGGAAATTGTTGATTATTGTGATAAATTATCACAGTTGATGGCGATTAATGGCCACAAAACCTTCTTTTTTGTTTCAGCATGTGCTAAAATGTATGACGTGTTGTTTTGGAGACAAGAGGAATCATTTTTTGGTGATTAAAGTGTAATTAGTAAGTGATTATTGGAAATTATAACATCGTACTCGGTTAAAAAAGATAAATACAGCAATATGGACTTAACATAACAATGTACTACTGCAGGGATACAGGTAGCCCTTTTTATGACAGGTGTTCATTCACATTTATGGAAATTTGGTACCAAAGTTACTTAACTGGCTTCAGGTACAACACAGACTCACCTTCAAAATCCTTCTAACAGTCTATAAAGCACCTGATGGCTTGGCCCTTAGTAGAGCTCAAGTAAAAAAGGTGAATTTTAATTTGATTTTAAAAATGAGTGGTGCATTATTTTTATTCTTTTTTAAATATCTGAGTCTGTAACTCAAGGAAAATAGTCCAAAAAAAATCCCATTTAAAGTCCAAGGTGATGCTCCAGCTATTTGTTTTGTCCGACCGACAGTCCAAAGCTCAAAAGATATTCACTTTACAAGCAGCGTCTCACATGTGAAGGCTGCTGCCGGTGAATATTTTGGTTTATACGTTACATAAACCATGATTAAATTATCATATTTAAACACAACTCAATTAATGGCAATTAATTTTCTCATAACTGCCTGAACGCTTAACAGCATAACAGTTTAGATTTAATTTATAAGCAGGCACAGCATGGAGGGATGCTGCAGCTCAGATATGGGAGCACATGAGCGCCTGTTACCCTGACGGTAGATAACAACGCGCTACAATCAGACCGACGGACAGAATGTTTGGTGGATAAGTGGTCGGGGAATAAGAGAGCGAGGGAGGAGGTGCTCATGAGCAGCAGCAGCAGCAGCAACCGGGCTTCAATTTGCAAGGATCCGAGCACACTTCTGAAGCATGGAAAAGAAAAGACGGAGAAAGAAGAAGAAGAAGAAGAAGAAGAAGGCCTGTGTGAGTGTTGAGAGCTTCGTACTGCCCACTCATAAGGACTCCACCTCCCCGGCTTTTGTCAGAACAACTCAAGAGCCAGACCCTGTAGTCTTCTGCTCTTACGAAGGAGGGAAAAAAAAAAGCTTTCTTTCAACTGCCTATTAGTGCTTACGGTTATTGCTTTACCCTTTACGCCCCCTCGCTCTCTGTTTTTCAGAGATACATTTCTTCTTGTCTAATGTCAAAGGTAAGCTCATCTTTGAGCGAAGTAATGGAGCGACTTGGGCTGTTTGTGCATGTATTTGTGTGTGTCTTTGAAGAATGAAAACCATTCCATTATTCATTTGTGCCTTGAGAGCATCCACAGAGATTGGTGAAGGCTGGGTCAGAATCTAGGATAGCCACTGAACAAACACAAACCCGCAATAACCAACAAATACTACATTTAGTGACATATACGATTTGTTTTAGGTGAGTCTGTGAACTGACAATCTAACCAGAGATGTCTGCACACTCTCTGTAAACCTCCTTATTTCTCTTTTTCTTGTGTTTCTTTAAATCTCTCCCTCTGTTTTGCTTTGATCTTTCCATCTCTGAGGAACATACCGGCACTGTTGAAGCCACAGCCCAGGAAGTAGCCTCTGACCTCTGGAGCTTCTCCCATCAGCGGCTTATGGTCTGCTGTGAAGGACTCTGAAAAAGAAAACAAACAGACAGAAACTTTGTGGATGAAAGTGGACAAAAAAGGTGAGACACAAACTTACCACAGAGGTATCTTTACCCAATAATAATTTGTGTGACATAATGTATTTGTTCGTCTTATTTTGGCGAGGTCTTGGACAACAACACATACACAGGATTATTGTATCGGTAAGAGATGAGGATTGCAATGCAAAATACAGCAATTACTTTCTCAAGGAGAACGCGCAAACTCCACACCGGGCGTCCTAGCCGGGGATCTTCTAACTGTGAGGCGACGGTGCTAACCACCGACCCACCGTGCAGCCCAGAACGGTGACTTGTCTGATTTAAAATTTAGTCTAACTTATATGTTGTGTCACAAAAATGGTAAAGCAACATTCATCATTATTTAAATTTGTTCAGATTTGAAGGACGTCCCACTGTTGACACTCCAAATAATTTAACTCAAAAGAGTCGAAAACTGCAGTTCCTCAAACGGCCACATGGGGCTGGATCTAACAGTGAGTCAGTCCTCATAGACCTCCATGTTAAAACGCCCAACTGTACAGCAGAAATAAACATATTTACAGGCTAGTATAAAAACAGATTTGGTCTCTAATAGCTATATTTGACATTTATGACACCTGTGAGGGGGATTAACATTTATAAAACTCACCCGTTTATATTGTATTAAAGCTTAAAGTTATGCATAATTAAAGTGTCTGCTTGAGTGACAGGTGGGTTGGAAGTTGGTTAGGGTTAGGTTTTTCAAAATCTGTCTCGATATTGAAACTGAGCTTCCTGTTTGTAATGCTGGGCTGCCCACAAAGCCTCCTTTTTTTGCTTCAATATGTGTTAAAATCGTAGGTATGATGTGTGGCTTTGAAGACTTTGAAGTTTTTTTAAAGGCAGCTTTGACAGAGCTGTGCTAAGGAACAAAGGGAATCAATTTTTAGTGACTACTATGTCATTAGCATCTAATTATTGAAAATAATAATGACATCAAACTTTGTTTCCAAAAAGGAAAAACTGAAATCTGGACTTAACATCAAAAGTTATTCTGTGGTACAGTTAGCCCTTTTTTCTGCCAGATGGTCATTCATTTGTAGTGAAATCGGAACACATCCCTCTGATACTGAAGTCCATTTAATAGTCTCTAAATCCCCTCATGATTTGGCCCCTCTGTACATCTCTGACTAGCTCATTGATTAAAACCCCAGCAGGCCTCTCAGGTCATCTGGCGGACGTCCTCTAGCTTTACTCTGAATTAAGGTTAAACAGGTAATTGACTTCAAATTTAAATCACAATAACTCAATGAGCAAATAACAAAAGCTGCAGTTCAGGATATATGTGATGCAGCGCGTCTGACCCAGTGTTTAAACTGTCCCGTCCATAGATTCACAACGCTGTCCTCCTTGTGTGAGGGTAATACTAAGTCCCTTTTATAAAAGTTTATACAGTGAAGCTTAATGTTAAAAATCAAATTGCAAATCAAATTGCAATACCTGTCAGGAAAAGTGGAATTAGATATTGAAAATCATTCAGCCCTGAAGATGAAGCTGCCTTCAGTCCTGCTCTCTGGAACAAGATGCCTGCAGACTCGAGGTCCATCACGACTGTTTCCACTTTCAAAAACTTTCCTTTTTACCAGGGATACGGCAAATTACCGTGCGCCTGCATACCTGCATGAAGCACATATTGTAGCTCTTGTTTCTTGTACTGCTTGTTGAATGTGTGATTATGTGTTTGAACAGGGGTTTCTAGTTGATGTTTATGAGGTTCTGTGGCAGCGTGGTATGTTTGATGCACTTTCAGATTCTGTATTTTACTCATCGTTATCATCATTTTATTCATATTGTCTACGTTACCCAATTTAAATCACGTTAATGCCGATATAATGTCGTTTCATGTAAAGCACACTGACTTTAATAACGGCAATGAAATGCGCTGCACAAATAAAACTGCCGCTGCCATTTAGGGAGTTTTAAATTAATCCAGTTCACAGCACCTGTGACACTAATTAGGCCCAATGTAACAGAGAGAAAGTCCAGCAGGTTCATACAGTTACTGTGTAAGTAATATAATTATCCCATTGAGCTGAACAGGAAGAGACGGAGCTCCGAGGTCACGCTCCTCTTTTACCGAGGCCAAAGCGCACACATTCATTATCTCCACATACGTGAATACATTCATCAGCAACATTTGCCTGCTTGTTATGCCAAAAGAAAACACGTTCACCCTTTAACTGATCTGCTTAATCGTATTCCTGTATATAAAATAAAGCCCATAGGAGGTGAGAACTACTAAAACATTTTTCCCTGTGGGGCACCTATGGAACTCATAGCATTCAGATCATGGTTGTGTTTTCTGCTCTGCTCAGCCTCCTCCAGATACGGTGGAGGAGTCAGCAAACTCATTCTGAAATGTCTTCTGCTCAACGCGGTGTGAACATGAAATGAAACAACAGCTGGACTTAAATCGACGGGCGCAACAACAGCACGGCTATCGACTCCTCGCTCAGTTTGTCTTCCTCTGCTTTGCCCTTCGTTTTTGTCTCGCTCAGATTTCCTTCTATTCCTCTGTTCTGTCTTTCTCACTGTCCACATATTTGTGCGTTTTTTGTGTGCAACTATCTAGCAGGTGTCACTTGTCTAAAAATCATAAGAAACCACTGACTCTCCAAACAGCTGCATCACACCACGGTGATGAGAAATCCAAGTCGATGCCGAAGCCGGGCGGCACAGTCGACTCGCTCAGGCGGCTCGGCGACGCGGCATTGACTGCGCGGGAAGTCAGGCTTGAGCTAATCAAACTATCTCCTCTACAAATATGACACACAGCCTGCTAGCTTAAGTATTCATGAGAAAGTGCAGGACGGGAGAGTGAATGAGATATTTCACAGACGGGTACATTTCACTTTTAAATGAGAATGTGTCCAATATAAAAAAGTGTCATGAAAGTTGCTTGTTCCCTGCTGCAATGCATAATGTTGTGAGGAATTTGCTGGGAGGGTTTGTAGGATTTTCTCAAAAATAGATTTTTTTCCATGGAAATAGTTTCACGGTGTGCGTCTATTTGTACCACTCCTGGTGCGGGGACGTAAATCTGTTTAGGCAGCCAAATCGAGGCTCCTTTTCTGGGACAAAAAAAAAATACAAAACCCAAAACATTTTAGTATGTGGACTAGGGGTGTTAGTGATTTAATTGCAGTTAAAAATTCAACCAATTTAAAAATATATTGACCGACGAGGCTTGGTTGAGTTTGACTTGCAATCATGACAAAGTCTTCTGAGATGGTTAAAGGTTAATATCTGCCCTAATTATACATTGACCTGTAACTACTGTTTACTACTGTTACAGATTATGCATCAGCCTTTCTAATCTCCACTGCACCGTTTTATTGTCCATTGCACCAAAGATACAGTTTGCACATGTCCATTTGTAAATACACACCATGCCGTATATTCACGTAAATACCATAGTTAAACAATACATCTGCACTTTATACTCTTGCACTCCTGGTCAGATGCTAGCTGCATGCCGTTGCCTTGTACTTGTACATGTGTACTGACAATAAAGTTGAATCTAATCTAATCTAAAGGCATCTGGCCAGAGATCATGTTGTCAAGTTGAGCTGGAGTCTATTAGCGCAGTGTTCCTCATGCTAATTGTTGAACAACCGAGCCGTTTGTGCAGCAAAGGTCACGTGTCCACAGTTAGAAAACCTGCATCTACTTTCTACCTCATTCATGTTCATGATTAATTGATTACTGACTGACAACACAGCTGACTATCGGTGAAGCAAATTGCTTAAAATTTGCATCACTGATGTAGAGTTCTGGTGAAGATTAGAGTGAGGCAGGTGGTTGTTATTTTTAAGGACAGTGTTCGGGAAATGCCAATTCGTGTATGCTCGCATAACAGAAATTCTGTCATCTGCTCAAGTCCACGAGAGTCGATATGAACCCCTCTACAGACATCCATGAGCAGGCCAAAATTTTTGACGATATGCATGATACACACTACAACAAGCCAACTGTGCAAACGGAAGGAAAATAAATGGTCCTAAAAACAAGGCTGTGCTCGGAGATTCGCCATCATCCACGCTTTTATAATTCGTCAGTAGTAACTGGAGTAGCTGCAGCCGCACTTTGGAGGTGCTTGTATTTGTGCATGCTCTCCATCGATGGTGCCAGAACACACTGGGAAGCTCCAAATTCTCTAGAAATCCTGTGCTATGTTCGCCCACTGCGCTCGGGACGGGAAGGCAACAAACTCCAACAGCAGGCTATCTCATAGCACTTGGCACGCGTCGGGAATAATCAATGACGCACTGCTACAGCCCGATCTGTAACTAGCTGCTATGTCCTGCGAAAAGGACAAAGTCATGCCAGACATCTACAGGAAAGCTGTTTGTTCTTTTTGTGTTCACTGCGATGGGCAATGCAACCGTCTGCAGATTGACGTGTGCATCCACCACACACAAAACCTGCACTGGTCAGCACCAGTGGATGTGGAAACCATGACCTGGCCTTAAGTTTCCAGGAAATAACCACAATAAATGCAATGCACCATGACATAATGGAAACACAACTGTATGTGCGTGTTTGTGTACCTGGTCCACAGACGGTGGACTTAATGCCAGTCTGCTCCAGAACAGGAACTCTGTTGATTGCTCCCTCGATATGCTGCATGAATACATCCCAGTCCAGATCAAACAGGCTGAAGGCAAACTTATCAGACACCTGGGAAATAAAACACACAGGAATACATGACTTACTTTTCTTCCCATGACCTTGTAAACCTGCCAAGGTTTTCTTCTAATACTGGGGGGAAAAAAACACAGCTGCATATTCTAGGATGTTTTGAAGGATAATTTCTTGCCATGTTTAATCAAAAAAAACAACACACACACATTTTTAAAACTCATTTTCACACTGATTTCATGTTCCCAAGTAAATTATGTATTCTGCTTGAGGAACACTCTGATCTTCATAAACAGGGAGCACATCCAGTGAGAAAAATGGAAGGGAAAATTTGTGCGAAAATGCAAATTAGCAGCTAAAATCCCACTTATGTAGACAATGGTGGGAGACTTTATATGTTTCTTTCAGGTTCTACTAGTTGTTTTATGCAAAATGAACACAGAAAGATTCCAGAATTCTTAAAAATGAAAATACTTAATTTGAATCTACTGCAGTGACGTTTGATTGCATCAACTCACAGCCAATTACAGCAACACTGGTGAGCCCTTTTTTTCCCTTTTCTCCCTATTACTGTTGACAGGAACGCTGTCAGTCTATCACGTGATGGCACACAGTGAAGCCACAACACATCCAGTAGCATCTGTTGAGCTGACTCTTTCTCAGCAGGGAAACATCTGTCAAATCACACCATGCCCTCTCAGTTTCTTGTCCAAGCCTTAATTTGCTCCCATCTGGACTCCCGCGACTCCCTCCCTGTCAGTCGGACCGAAATGCAGCCTTTAGCTCCTACAACTCATGACCAGCAGCGCGGACCGCCTTGCCTTAAAATTCTCCCCCTCCTACACTAATCTGGCTGACTCAGGGGCGCTCAAAATTGAAAAGTCCAGCGCACGAGCTTGTGCTCTGTGCAGCAATTTTATTTGTCACGTATTTCTCTCTGTGTTCTGGCGCCGATCCCATCATTCCTCCACTTGACTCTTCTCTGTCCTTGCGCCTTCACGGTGAAATAAAAATTCCCAATTCCTAAAAATGATTCATAGCTGACACACTCAACGAATCGCACTGAACACCAGCGTTAAGCTACTCTCTGAAATGTTAAATATAAGTGATTCTTTAAGTTGGAAGCCTGCAGTTAGGCAGGAGTGCATAACAAAAGGAGCTCCTGTGGCTTCATAATTAGCGTCAGTTGTGACACGTTCAGTTTCGATTAAGACTTGAATGTCACACAGATGTTTGAGCTGACGGTAGCCGCTTTCATGTGAAGATAGAGTTCTGCATTATTACGGGGCGCTGACACTCGACGGGAGCATCTGAGGAGCGCTCTTTGTCCCAGACACCACACTTCTTCCAATCCCTCCCGAGCCATCAATCCCGCTCATCTTCACTCGCTAGGCATCTCCCATTCTCTCCGTCTCCGTGCTAATTCTCCTTTCTGTATCTGCTCTTTCTTCCTCCCATCCGCCTCAAGACATCAAAGCAAACGCTCAGCTGCAGAACGAGAACAAAAGGAGCCGTTTTCTGCACAAAGGGATCCTCTAAAATGTAAAACCACTGAGGAGTCTGGAGACAGACGAGCAGCCAGACGAAAGGACAGAAAGTCGTGGAGTCAGTCTGGCAGGCAAGAAGATATTTGTCAATGCCCTGCAACAAAACAGCGTCTAAAGCCTTTATTAAAGTGTAAATGCTGTTGGATTAACTTGTATGCTAGGACCACATATTTAAAGGAATAAATGAATAACTCAAACGGGAAAGGATGTCCTTGAGAAAGTGTACATACCCATTAGGACCAACACCACCTGTCAGTTCAAAGGATCAGTTGTCAACCCTCCCAACGTCTTCAACAATCAGCCTTTGCATAGATCAACTGCCGGTACAATTACTTTTTATAGTTGCCAAAGTGTTGCTCGAATAATTGGTCCTCGTAGCCTCCTTCAATTTCAGTCTTTTACGGAAATACTTTGATTTTAATGCTGCACTAAAAGAGATTTCACCAGCAGCGCAGCTAAAAATACAAAGTTTGTGGTGGGTGGTGCTAAAAGAATAGGTATGGGGTCATTAGCGTCAAATGGATTTATATCTCCTGAGGGGCATGTATCACGCTCATCAATCTGCCTATTAGAAATGAAATATCTCGTGTGGAGGCAATAAGAAATGGGAGACTTTGGAGACGGATGACAAAATAGTGCCGTTTACGTAACTTCGCTTGTGCAGCGTGATTTTCAATAAAAAGTTTTTACACAAAAAAATAAAACTTTTCAAATGCATCGTCTCTGCACAAGTTTCAGTGTTTGAGTTCGGCATTAGTTTTAAATATTAATACAAACTGGTTTAGTGTAGGTGGACACAATTTAGTCTGACCTTAGAAATTTAGTCGGACCTGAATTTGATAGCCAGCCCTTTCTGCAGGACCTACCAAAGACACCGAATCCATTAGACCCTGTCATTAGAGTGGAAAAACAATTTAAGTTATCATCTCTTTCTATTCAGCACCACTGCCTTGCCTCAGTGCACCAGCAGAGACTCCTCTCCACTGTCATTAAGTGCTTCCTCAAAGGGAATTGTTGGGTTTCTCTCCATAACAATACAAGGTCTTGACCTTAACATTTAAAGTGCCGCGATATGACTATTCATACTTTTTTTCATTTCTTTTATTCATGCAAATGCGCAATATTAATCTTTTATCTCAAATGGAAAGCACTTTGGGTCAACTTCTGTTGTTCTAAATGTTCTATATAAATTAGAGCGACTTCACTTGACAGATGCATTTGAGGTGCAATCAAAAAGTTCAGAGACTCTTGGCGTGTATGAGGCGTTCAATAAAGTCAGCAGACTATCTGACATTGAACTATCGACAGTAAAACAGCGCAGTGAACCCTAAGTGGCTTCCAATGGTAGGTGAATGAGAAACACATCATAAAGCACTTTGTAGAACCACGCCAAGGTTAAGTGACGTAAGTGACGACCACAGGTGGGTCGGTGGTACCACACAGAGAAGCAACAGCAGTGCTCACAGTGGACGAGGTGCAGCCCCTGTGACTGGGAAAGGTGCAAGGTCAGGAGCAGCCAGGAGCACGCTCGCTGTTTTCTTCAATATTCATGCGGTTGTGCACCAAGAACTGGTCCCCCCAAGGTCAGACTGTGGACTCAGAGTTGTGCTTTAGCAGCCGAGGGAGGTCATTACGCGCTAACAGTCGGAACTGCGGCGCGACAGCATGTGGGCGCTCTAACTGGTCGCAGGTGATTACGCATGGGTTTTCTGTCACTTCCCATCTACTGTGCTGGCTGGATTTGTCTCACTGCAACTTCTTCCTCGTCCCCAAAATGGAATTCAAGTTGAGGAGTCGCTGTTTTGACACACTGGAGGGGTTTAAATGGCGAGAACAGATGGTGGTCCAAGTGTTGCAGGAGCTCTGGGAGCAGAGCATCGCTGCACGAGGAGACGGCTTTTGCAGGGACGGCGGCCAAAATCATATCAGGTACAATTCTAATCTTGGAAATTATTAAATGCACTTTGCACAGTACACAGTTTCTTTCTTTACTAAAAACAACGTCTGACATATTTGCAAATAAGCTTATTAAGTTTTATTTGACAGAGTTAGATGTGAGGATTAACATCTCTCTAATGCCTCCACCTAAAACCAGAAATACTCATATTGACATTTCTCTTTATGTAAGTGTTATGCAAACATGATATGCTCTGGGCAAATGAGGCAGCCTTACTGCAGATATGTTTTGTTTTTTTTTTACCTTTGAACAGGGCCAGTTTGGCCGTTTCCCCTGTTTCCACTCCTCATGCTAAGTTGGCAGCTGTCTCATGGTTACAGGCATGTAAGTGGTCAGTCTTCTTATCCAGCTCTTGGCTAGGAAGCAAATAAGCACACCTCCTCGAATTTTCTACTTTTCTTACATTTTCTGCACTTTTACTTTGCAAACTTTGCTACTTATTCTAAATCACAATATTGCTGCTTTGCTTGAATAAAAGATGTACAAGCTCTTTCTTTTCCCATCGCTGTGGCACAGATTAGTGAACACACAGAGCGTTTTATAAGCGTTGTTATGAATACGGTTTGACCTCCAAGCTAATACACCAGCAAATAATGAAGACATTAAAAAGAAAAAGGAGTCTAAACAAGCGAGGAGGTCAAAATGACACAGAGAACGAGAAGTATACAAACAGGATTAAAGTTTGTTCAGCGTCCCTATCGACATATTCGATTGTTTTTTGCCAGACGTTATGTCATGCATCACTCGGGCACACAGACGGTCGGTACGTGAGGCTCCACAATAACGGAGCTCCCGACAGAAGAGTGAGATGGTTAATCTTTGGACGATATTCAAGCTTACCTCATCCCAGAAGATGGGGTTGTGCTCATAGCCACCCACAGACAGGGCGTCACCTTGGAGGCGCAGGTACACTGACGCATCGTGATCCCTGACATTCGGCATGTTCTGTGAAGATTAAAACGGAGGGTTTCAGCAGTCAAAGCATGAATTAGACAGAGCACAGTGTGCTGCAGGGGACAGCCAGATGAGGACAGTTTATGCAAAGTGTTTTCATTGTCATTGTTTTTTTAATTGCCAATTAATTGTTTAGCTTTTAAATTGTCAAAATGCATAATGTAGCCTAATGGAGCCTCATATGTTAGCTTAAAAAAATAATAACTCTCCTTGCTAGAGCTGAGAAACATTCATTTGTAATGAAAAGACACAAAGAAAAGAAGCTGCAGCAGAAAACACAAAGCGAAGCATAACTTTTCCCACAGCACCCTTATAAAGCTGAAACAAAAGGAAACTACGATGGGTTAATAATCACATTTTCTCTTCCCTCCTCACATATTTTTTTAGATGGTATTCAGTGCTTTTGACTCTTTGCACTGGGACATATGTACAAAAGAGGAAAACACAATATGGGACATAACAAGCATACAAATCTTTGCAGCAGCAGTGGCACATACCATAATGAACCATAGCATTTCTTTATGTATCACTTCGCAGCTACTGACATACCATGAAATCTTCTTTCAAAAAAAAACCACAGCACAGAGATGCATTCATCCCCCTGGCGTGCCAGCAAACACTCGTGCACAAGTGTTTTAATGAATAGTTACACTTTGAGTATGTTGTCTCATCTGTATTCAATCTGTCAGGAGGGCTTTTTCCCCTCCTCTCAAGTCAATTGGCTTTCCGGGTACAAAACCAAAATACCAGTGAACAAGCTGACATTTTAAAAACGGCTCTCCACGAATAATGAAAGCAGAACTGCTGCGTAGAGTACAGTCTGGCAGCTCTTCTTCATGTGATCAATACTGAAGGCTGCACTACACTCTGTCCTTCAGGTGCACACACACACACACACACACACACACAGATGAAAACCAGTTACTAAAAGAAAACCTGCTGTTTTTACAAAATGAAAGCAGCCTCTCAGGATAAAGACACTACTCGCCACACACACACGGTCAGCATGAAATGTTTGACCTGACAAGTTGGTGGGAACAGATTTTGTGATGACATCCAAGTGTGCGAGTGTGTCATTTAGTGTGTGGGCTGATGGCCGTGTACATGATGCAGCAGTAATGCTGGTTAAGCTCCTCTTAAACTACATAACACGGGGAAGCGCTGACAGCCAGCCTAAAAACCACCAGCCTCTGGAGGATGAGCACAGTCATGCTTGTGTACACTAACTAAATCTAACATACACAAGACTCACGATCACAGCGCGACAGTCAGCCGTGTACACAGAGCACGTTGGACATGTGCTGCACTGTATACATGAACACTTGCCTCAGCAGTGTTCCTTGAACACACATATTATCAACATTAGCAGATACAAACACAGCAATCTCCCTTATTTTACTACACAAACAAGCACATCTCATTCCAACACACACTGAAAGGAGTCTGGAGCATTATGGGCTGGAATGTGTTTGGCCACAGTGCCCCCTGTTGGTTATTCAAGCTTAGTACAGACACAGTACTGTCTTCAAGATAATTAAAATGAACAGTAACATGTAAGTTACAATCAACAGGTTAGAAGGATCAAACATACATTATACCAA
>NW_007578174.1:154749-172845 GCF_000690725.1 Stegastes partitus
GTGATGTTTTACTGACCAAGTGTTGTGAAGCTGTGCCTGGTAGAGGTACATAATCGTCTTACTTTGGGACAAAGGAACCAAAACTTTTAAGTGATTTTCACCAGATTTGACTGCTGATTTTTTTACAAGCAGTTTTTATGTCCCAGTGACTATTAAAATTGCAGTTTCAACTCTCTCCCCATTTATTTCGATATACACACAGTCCTGATAGTCCATGATAACTGCGTGGGGAAGTTTCCAAAATTGCTGCTGAGTGGTGAGATTTGCCTAAAAGGATTTTGGTCGCAGTGATGTAGAATCAGAAAAGCATTTCATCATTACTTATGATTCCTCTCGCTCTTTTTGAAAGGCTGTAGCTTAATGGGGACAGCAGGCTGCTTTTGTGAAATCATAAACACAAAACTATTAGCCCAGATTGTTTTGAGGCAGCTCCAACGACATCATGATAGAAGCTCTAAAATTGTAATGCCTGCCTAAAAGAAAAGCTTTCAAATAGCAAATGCAAAAAATACTCCAGAACACATCTGTAATGTTGGAAGCGTCCAGCCAGAAAAGCTGGAAAATGGAAAACAGAAAATACTAGCAGGTGACGAACACAGGTGTAGGAGTCACTAATAAACAGATAACTTTGGTCCATATGAGCCAAAGGAGCAAACAAACAACTGAAGCTATGCTGTTATAATCAAAGCCTCCCTCCTATAAAGGCCTAGAGCTGTGCCAAAGATGGCGAGAAGCTGACGTGTGCTGGTGTTTTTCATTTTCATTCTTTACAATGTCGTGTCATCTTAATTAACCATATTGTTGCATATCTGTCTGAAGAAGAATCCCTCTTCCTGAGATTTCTATTTTTCTCCTGTCAAGGCTTTCTTTGTGGAGTTTTGTCCTCATCAAAAAGTCTAAAAGTCTGGCTGCACAGACAACTTTGATTCAGGCGATGACAGTCGTACCTGAATGCCTTCAATCCTCTCTGTCACCACGTAGGCGTGATGCATGGCAACGAGAGGAACCTTGACGCCGGCCATCTCTCCCAGTTTGGTGGCCCACACACCTGCAGGTAACGCAGAGAGACAAACGTGTCGCCTTCACTTCTAGATAAAACGAAAACATCTTTAAATTGCTCTTTTCGTCGCGTGCAATGTCACCTCTAATGGCACATTTGCATCAGCGGAGGGAAGCTTCTAATATTTCCCCACGTTACATCAACAGCGCTTTACACCGTGTAACACCTGTGGCTTTGCTGTCTTCACCGATCTCACCTGCACAGTTCACCACGCACGGCGTCTCGATGGTTCCGTGAGCGGTCTCCACTGCCTTCACCTTCTTCACCCCGAGGTCATCGGTTCGCACTTGAATCCCAGTGACGGGGCAGTTCTCGATCACCTGACGCAAAGAGGGCCGTTTGGAGTTAATTACATGCAAAGCTAGGACACTGTTTACGACCTGCTCCACCTTTGCATCAGTCCCTGCATGTTGCACAGTAAATGAATAATATTAAAACCTTTTTAATATCTACCCAGCATCATCTTCAACACTGCAGAAGAACATGGCTGCAGTTTACTGAGCCAATTAAGACGCAGTTTTTATTTTTATTTTCATAATGCAAATAATGTCATATATTTGTTGTTTGATTACAGCTTGAAAATATCACTAATACATTTATAAAAATCATAAAAAATTCCCTATGATGGCCGTTATCCAAGGATGTCCTCATTCCAAAGACACTCCAATTAAAGCAAAACAAGCAGCGCAGCACACGCAGCCACTTAATAATCACGTCTCTTCAGTGTAGTCAAGTGCAATTGTAATGCTAAAGTCAGCGCTGTACGCTAAAGATGTTTTCTCTAATTGTCATCTGAGGGCTGCAATGCAACTGTCAAGAACCGTAATTGGTGCTTTGCTCTCTTTTGTTTCTACTTTTAGGACTGTGTTTTTGGATTTCACGGTTTGATCTCCAGCAGCTGTGCAGTGTCAGTTACTATGGTGATCTACCCAAAGAGTAGCTCCTATTAAAAGCCCACAAGTGTGGACCCTGCTGCTTCCATAAAAACACTGACCCTTCTAAATATGCAGGGCATTATGTAGACTAATGGATCAGGTGAATGAGATGTATTTTGTGTTGGACGTACTCGGCCATTCAAGCCCTCGTCTGTCTGAAAATAGAAATTAATGTTTAGCCGTGCACAAGGTTGTGGCTATCTGCGCTGGATTCTCTGGTGCAGATAAGGCTGTTATTTTTACTCTGAACTGAGTCATGTCACACACATGCACACAAAATCAGACAGCAGCTCAGAAAAGCAAATCACTGGGCAAATTTGCAGAAGCTGCACGCTTTTTCACCAAAAGCAATTAGAATAACAGAAAATATCACAACTTCTGACGAGCTGAACCCATCAGATGTCCTAAAAATAACATAAAATCTGCTCCAGCTTTATTTGATTGGCTAGACTGCAGCTACAAACGTGTATATTCATTGTATTATATATAATGTACAGTATATTCATGGCTAAAATAGCAGATCAGTGCTCCTTACCGTGGCTCCCCTGGCCGAGGCGGCTCTGGTCAGGGTGGTGCAGGTGCCGGCGGGGTCCATGGTGCCATCTGTCGGAACATACAGCGTCCCATACAGGTCGTCTACGTTCATCAGAGGATACAGGTCCTTGGTCTCAGCAGGTGACAGCACATGGGACTCGATACCGTAAACTTTACCCAGCTAGAAGAAAGACGAGATGTTTCATAAAAACGAAAATGAAATCATCAGTTTTGTCACCTTGAAATGAGTTCTGACATGTCAGAGCTTTAAATCACATCAGTGTGTTTGTGTTTGCATCAGCGCTGCATAATCTCTTCAGCTAAACTGAATACTGCAGTAAAAAACAATAACACGGCTCTTAAATGTCAGAATCATTTAATGTTGCTGCAGGTGCAACAATACTGAACAAGGTGCAAGTGTTTCACAGTAAAAACCTGCCAAGCAAACACAACATCTTTCTTAATGTGAAGCAGCTGCAGGTGGCGTTGACTTACAGTCACCGGGGGAGCATTTCATTGGTTTAAGTTTTTAATTAAGACCTGAGAAAAGTTTGCTGCTTTTTTTTTTTTTTTTGCGGCTGGATCAGTTTTACAATGTGCATCGGGAAAGCGAAGTTTCAAGTGACCTTCGAACCTCCAGCACACATAATAAAAAGGTAAACAAAGCCTCCCCCCCAGTGTGCCGCCTCCTCATGTCGAGCACGTAAAAACCCAAAAACCAATTCTGTGTTTAAAAGCCCTTAGGAGCAGCAGCAGCAGCAGCAGCAGCAGCAGCAGCAGCGGGGGGAAACCGGTTTCATGTAACCCTTAAAAAACATTTCATCTCCCCGACAGTGCGAGGCTGTAGCTTCTATCAGGTGTTGTCTGGCGGCGCTTGTGATCACAAGGTTCATTATCTCGCTAATACAATTACTTACGAGCCATTACTCATTAACAGCCACCTATCTCAGCTGGAGAAACGTTCAGTGGGTTTAGAAGCAGACGCATTAAAAACATGCTACATAGAGAGCGCTCTGACAAACCTGGAAAATACTGCATTTATGTGCTTCAGTTTTTATCTTCGAGCCATAAACGTATTTTGGAACCCTTTTGTGGAGCGTTCACACTTAAGACAGCGAACAGCCTTTTGAGTCTGAATTTTACATTAACTAGTTTTCTCAGCTGATGCAGAAGGATAAACCTCAATGTGTAATGATCTGTCCTTTCATCCTGCCACAGCTGCCAATATCTCCAATCTTTTTGAGTCCCTGAAAAAAAAAACTCTTTCTAGCATTTGCTTCCATCTACTATGTAGCAGTCTCCTTGACACCTGTTGCTGCGGCAACCATTTAAAGCCATAATATCAACATCTTTTACCTGCTGAGTACACGTGTGACATTATCTGGGAATTTCAACAGGCAGAATTCAAACTAATTCATCTGAAAGTTAGATTCTTACAAGAAAATATTTTTTTTTGCTGCACAGAAACTGATGTAAAATTCGGACTGTCTTGCTCAAATGTTGATATTGCATTGCATGAACTATTGGTGCAGCAGTGAAGAGGGCTAAATTTATGCCAAAATCCACATTTAGACAAATCTTGTGTCCCATGCTCCCTCGTTATCTCTTCACCCAGCTATGTTTCTATCTAGTGATGCACGATATTAAAATTTCTGGCCGATACCGATATCTGATGTTAAGATTTCTGATATCGCCGATAACCGATGTTACCGATGTCGATATTCAATTTTTGTTCACACTGAAAAATTAGAATAAGTGTGAGAACCTGAGAACTATTCAAAAGAAGCCAATAATACCAAATTAGAAAACATGGTCTTCTTTGTTACGTAGCAAAAGTAAAACATATTCAAACATATTGAAGTCCAGGACGATTTAAGTAAAAACATCTGTGAAATAGCTCCAATATCAAACGTAGAGACGAAGGCACCAAGGTTAGACAATCATCGTTTTTCCACATCGACTAAATTTGTTTATCGGACCAGTATATGGAAAAAAACCCACTAATATTGGCCGATACCGATGTGGTCACCGATATATCGCACCTCCCTACATCTATCCTCTCCTCACGATGCCCACGTCCGTCCTTACCGACATGAGGCGCTTGTACTCGTCCAGCCTCTGCTTGTTGGAGGCGATGAAGATTCCTCCGTTCTGGATCCAGCCTGTGTGGAGACCCGTCTCCTCCTCCAGGTCTTTGCTGATCACGTTCCTGGTGTGGGCCAGGAGCTCCACCTCGACGTCGCTGGGACGGAGCTGCCACAGCAGACCTGGAAAACACAGAGGAGCACGTCAGCAGATGGACAAAAAGACTTGGACGTGAGTGTGTGTCTGTAATGTGAGCACACATGCAGGTGGACGGCAGACTGGACGGCATAAATGACAAACTGTGGATGTAACTCCACAGATTCAGTAGAATTGTTCAACCAACTGACCGGAGTTCTTCACTCACATGGTTTGAAAAAAGTTTCAGAATAGCAACCTGCTCCCTATTTCATCTCCTACCTTGTCTGGTAAGTACATACTCTGTCCATACTCTTAGAGCTTGTTACCTGCAGTGTGCCAGGTGGTGCCAGCAGTCAGCCTGTCTCTCTCCAGCAGAACTACGTTGGTCATCCCCATCTTAGCCAGGTGGTAGATGGTCTGACAGCCCAGACTGCCTCCTCCGATCACCACCGCATCGGCTGACCTGAGACAGTCGGCGGTTAACGACAGGTGAGCTGACGAGGTGACTTTCAAAGCGGGGTAAGGACGAAGCCACTTCAAACTCTCAGTTCACGGAACAAAAACAAGTTGTTTATTTCAAGGGATGATTTGTAATTTCAGGAAAATGTATACATCTGCCATCTTGTTGATTCTACTTATGTGTCGATCTGTTAAATATGAAGATGAAGCCAACAGCTGATTCAATTAAAACTAGCAGAATGACTGCAAACAGGGGAAACAACTTGCTTGGTTCTGACCGACGGAAAGAAAATCTGCAACACATGCTAGTTTATACAAATATTAGATCTGTAAAGGAACAGAAGCAAGTAAAAAAAAGACTTCTGATTTTCCTTTTCTTTCTGTTTGTATACGATGCTAACTGGAAAAGCATCAACTTTCTCTTGTTTTCCAAAATGTGTAACTATTTTCAATCTGAATATAGAAAGAAAAGGTTTCATTTTTATAATTTAGGATCTCAATTAGTGGCTCACATGGCAGAGTGGGTTGTCTACCAGTTGCCATGTTGGCGGTTCAATCCCCAGCCCTTCCACGTGCCAAAGTGTCCTTAAGCAAGACTCCTAACCTGCAGTTGCTCCCGATGGAGGCCCAGCTGGTATGTGGGTGTGAATGGGAAGCATTGTAAACGCTGCTTTGAGCACCACTAAGGTACAAAAGGGCTGCTTAGGTGCAGACTATTGACATACACCCCT
Source organism: Stegastes partitus (assembly GCF_000690725.1). Lineage (NCBI taxonomy): Eukaryota > Metazoa > Chordata > Actinopteri > Pomacentridae > Stegastes > Stegastes partitus. Next base: position 160,692 of record NW_007578174.1, read on the forward strand.
AACTGCCATTATGTGAAAGCGCTGTACGTTTTAATAAACTAACAATCAGACGTCTTTTGAGACCGCAGTGATCAACAGGGCGTCTATAATCTGCTCAGGCCTCGCTGTGAGCTCATCGTGAACATTGTCCATTTTCACAACAAGGTATCGATCCTTTAGCTCAACTCATCATTTTGCCAAGCTATGTGGATAATCATCATCAAGAAAAATGCACATAGATCCCGATGTAAAATTACTGTAATTAAAGGGTTCAGTTTAACACAATAAACACACAACATTCACGCATTAACCGTACTTGGGTAAAGGCTTAGTCGGCCCAGAGGAGGCTCCATCCTCCTGTTTGAGCGTCTTCTTGTAGGGAACGTTCTTCTCCTTGGTGTGCTCTGTGCTGTAGGCCCGAGCGCTCGGCCGGCACAGCGGAGACAGAGGAGGCCGAACCGAAGACACCACTCGCCGAACTGCACTCCCAAGGAAGGCCATGGCCCCTGAGGACAGAGCGAAGACATGTCGAAGAATACTCAAGGATTCGGGATGCAGCGCAACTGCTTTTAAAGTTGCTTATTAGAACATTTTTCAGACAGATGACAGGACACATGCTTACAGTTAGTCTGTACTCTGCTTGAACTTGTTGCACAGGACACACAGCGCTCAAATCCAAATTTTGTGAACCCGTACAGCAACTGAAATTGAGTTTTAATTTATACTATATAGCAGAAAGGTTCAAGAAAGGTTTGGCAAGACTGGATCTTAAAAAATGTTCTCTCCTGCCACCAAGGATACAGGTTTGCAGGTGGCTGAAATCTTAACTCTCAAGAAAAGTCTCAAACTGTCCCACAGAGATCAAAGCTCATAGTATCACAGAAAAATTGATTAGGCAGCAACTTTAACATGGTCAATGATTGTCACAGCTGTGGATTAGGGTAAAATCACTCATGTTCGCAGTGTATTTATAGCAGGTCAAGATTAGATGCCCAGAGCAGGGATCTCAGGTCAGGAGTGACTCAGCTTATCCAGCTGATACAAGAGAGAGAATAGAAAAATAAATATTAGGCTGATTAATAATTCCTCCAGTATACAACAGAGCACTTTAAACTCAAATGATTTAAAATGACATCACTTCTCAATAACTGTAGTATTTCTATGCTGAACAAATAACACATGGAAAATACATCCCCCAAAGCAGGAACTCAGTTTAACAAAAGTGAACACAGCTGTGGAAACCTAACCGAGTACACCTTTGATTTCCAATCAGCCAAACTGCATGACTATGGTAGTTAAAACACTTGCTCAGTTCTAATGAGTACTATTAGAAAATGTGAATGTTAGACTGAACAAAGATGAAAAAGGGAAAGAAAGACAGGTATAGTAAAAATCACAAGGTACCAAACAAGCCCCAGTAATCATAGTCACTGCAGCCGTTGTCCCAAAACGATGCCCAGTACAGTGCACCACTTGCACAATCAAGCTCACAAAAAAACAGACAACAGTGCATGTTTCAGACTTGACACAGGGGTTACCAGAGGATATGGTGACAGCTCAGACATATTACATCAACCTATAAGGTCATGTTTAAGCAACAACCACGACCACAGTGAACTCATAGTCCCCACAGTGAAGCACAGAGGCGGGAGTGTGATGAGAAGGCAGCAAAAACAACATGTACAGGCGGCACCATGAATGCACGTGTGAAGGAAAAAATGACTTCCCTCTCTTGGAGTTCAGTTTCTAAAGGTGGTACTGAACTTTTCCCCCTTAGCTCCTATCATTGACCTCCTTAAGTAATAGTTCTATTATTATTATTATTATTATATTATTCTATATTAGCATTAGTAGTATAACAGATGTGAACTAATCTGCAGATCTTCTACAGATTCTTGACCTCATGTAGATCTATTGCAGGAGGACAGGGTAACACTCCCTGTACCCCTCAAGGCCAGACTGAACCAAAGCAACGGACTATCTTTGTTTTCCTCTCACCCATAAATCTAGATGTGGTTCCCACATGAGACCAAAGGCGTGAGAGAAATCCTCAGAATCGATGCTTTGCGTTCATGAACTGCTGCTCTGTTCATGTCACTTCTCCTGATCAGATATTTCAACCTATAAGTCATCTGAGTGTGTCTCTCTGAGTCGGGTTCCTCATCCTACAACATCAGCCTCTTCCAGAGTTCCACAACAGCACGTTTCGTGGTGACTCTCTAGTCCTGCAGAAGCTCGGCAGATGAGGAATAATCCTGCATGACAATAATTCAAAGCAAGAGGGAAGGAGGGAAAAATGTAAAAACTATGACTATATCAAAGACAAAAAACAAACACCTTTGAGGGGGATTGTAAAAAGAAAAGTAGAGCAACACCACCACCTCCAGTGAAAACAAACAATCACTATGAGCATCTAAATCTGTGCCACGGTGGGGTCTTTATATTTGAAGAGTTCATTTGGAAAAACACATAACTCCATTTTAGTGGATTTTAAGAAAACTTTTTTGTGTGTTGTTTGCTTGAGATGATATCAATCAAACTGACGTTGAGTGAATCTGACTCAGTAGAAATGACAAGAACAGAGATAACTTAAGTTTGATTGATATCATCTCAGGTAGATGATGGAAAAGTGGGTTTCCTTAAGGTTTGTGAAGATGGAGTTCTCTGTTTTTGCAAATGAACTTACATGTAAACTGTTTGATTTTTCCAAAACAAGTGAGCAAGTTTGAATCATGTCACATTTAAGACATTCATGCACATGGGCTGGACTCACTCCTGTTGTGCACCAGCTGGCATCTACACCTTAATGCCAGTGAATGAAGACAAACAGGTTTGCATGAGGAATTAAATGCTATCTGTGGAAACCTGCTGCTGGCTCACTCGTGCATTCTCCTGACAAGACAAATCAACAACAATAAACTTCACATAGACTCGTGTAGAAGCGCATCAGCTGCAGTGTTTGTAACCAGACCTCTGTATAGTTAACGCGCAACAACACCGCGCACGAAGCAGCCCGAACACTTCCGAGGAGGAGACACAACAACGTGGCACAAGAATCAGCGTGGGATTCCTCTCACCGCCGAATGCAACACGACGTTACCAAGTTGCATCCTGCTGTAACTTAGTTGCATGACAGCAGGTTGGCTTCCTCTCGTACTTACGCTCGATTCCTCCCGTTAAGAGTCCGGTCGGTGCAGGAAAACACGCTCGACTGCAAGACTTGCAAGACACCAAAAAGCAGGAAAAAGAAGGAAAGTGCTTTGCAAGAAAGTAACGGGGGTCCCAGAAAGGTGGAGGGAAATAAAAATGGCCGAGTAGTTCCGCAGAGAAGCGGCGGTGCTAGTGTGGCCCAGGAGGCTCAGTTCAGGAGCTGTCAGATAGTGTAACTGTAGTTCCTGCCTTCACTCCTCCCCTGCAGCTCACAGGACAGGAGGCAGGCAGTGTGGCACTTATTCACAAATTAGGTCACACATGATCACTGTGCTGATGCATTCTGTAAAATCCTGCATATTTCCTGAATGGAAATCAATGGTAGGATGAATGCTTTGCAGCAAAAAGCACACATTACCCAGCTGCAATAACACTGGCATGATCCTAAGTAGCTAAACATGAGCTCCTGACTCTTATTTGTGTGATCTAACAAAGGATTTGTTTGTTTGCAAGCCTAAAACACTGCAGGTTAAGTCTGCAAAGATGTGGGAGACAGAAAGCGTTTGTGTGTGTTTGTGTTGTTGGAGGATGTCGGGGTAACAGCTGCTGCTCAAAGTCCTTCAGGCATCAAACCAAGCAGAAGTAGAACATCTGAGCATCATGTATGTGGAGTTTGTGCTGCACGGGATGAACAGCTGCGGTAGTTTCACAAAGGAAAATGTTTTAAAACTCCACTAACTCCACATTATGAAACCTTACGTTTGGCAGCCATGTGCAGCTGCCAAGCTGACCTCAGGCGTCCCCACCTCCTAACCAGCAGCCAATGCAGTGCTGAGTTTATGTTCCCTCCTGTGACGGGAGGTTCTTTCTAGTTCATACAGCTTTGAGCAGGACAGGAGCTGAACGTGGGAGCTCCAGCAAGCCCCTCTATCTTCTTACTGGGAGTGTTTCTCTACTTTTGTGCCAAACTAAGAAGCAACCTTTGATCCGTGTTGTCCTCCTCCAAGCCTTTTTTTTTTTTCCCATGTGGTTGAGTAACAGTTTCTTAAGCACATGTGCGATTCATTCATGCTGGTCTGCTGACGTAACGTTCCTGGAGCACATAAGATCAAGTGAACTAGATAGATGAGCGCATGTGCAGACGGCTGTCGTGTGATGAAACGTGTTTGTTTGTGCCTGCAGCAAGTGCTACTGTGTGCAGACAGAAAGGAACCTGAGGTGTGTCAGTAGGCGCTAGGAGTCCTTCCCGGTCACGCACTGGAAATCAAAAGGTTATCAACTTTTATTTATTTATTAACAAGCGCTTGGATTTTGCTCCTGCACAGAAATGGCTGACAGTTTAATTGCTTTCATGTTAAGAAGTGGAACAAGCAAGTTAACGTCTAACCGACCGGTGCACCTCGTCGCCCAGGTGTTGTCCAACGGTGTGGAAAGCTCTGAAGAAAAAAGAAAACACAGGTAGACCAAAAAAAGGGACCCACAGAGCTGTGAAGAAGAACACGACAACATCAGTCAGTGACAAAGTGCATCACAGTCAAGCTTTTAGAAGAATTTGACGGAAGAATTACTGAGGCTGTGCTGCAGGCTGCAAACCTGTCATCATCAGCAAGAGACAGAAAGATGGATTAGGATTAGTCACAAAACGTTCAGAGGCACAGGTTAGCCCATAATTATCCTTTAACCACACTGATGGGAAGCAAGAAATGTGGAGAAAAACCTGAAGTGCCACTGATCCCAACCATTCCAGTTCATCAGCAACCGGTTTTTATCAGTGACAAAACTTATCAGATTTTAGGAACACTGGGTGTGTCATCTGCACAAACTGTGAATGTATGTCTTGAATGTACATTCCTTGCCACTGCAGTTGACTCATGACATCGAGTTTACGAACAGTACTGACTCCACATCAGCATAAGCTACATAAATATGATCTGGTTTCACTTGGTCAGCCTTGATTATGGCAATAGAACAGATAAAGATGCTTTTTTGAAATTCGCTGTTGAGTAAACACATCCGTCAGTTCATAAAATAAAGAATAAAAGTCACAATACGTTAGCCTCATAGCATAATTGCCTAAGTCAGTTTTTGGTCAAATTGAGATATTTGCCTAACTTTACTCTCCTATCACTTCTGCATCATCCTGTCTTTCTACCTGTGTCATTGGCCAATCACATCTGGTTGAATGTACTGTTAAAAAATCAATAATAAATACCAATGTCATTTCTAAAAATTGTGTTTTTTCTCATTTCCCAAAAACATGAAAATATGACTTTGGCAAGTATGCTATGAGGCTAACGAATAATGGAAAACTGCAAGTGTGTTTCTCAAGATTTTCACTGAATCCAGGAGATAATCTGCTGCATGTCCCACCTGCATAACAACAACACCCTCTAGTGGTGGATTTCTGTCAGTACAACCTCCACGAGTAAACTCCAAAACAACATTTCGAAGGCTTAAAAAACTCTTTTTTTTTATTAACATTTCAACAGTTTGCTCTCCAGTCGTCCTGACATTCTGTTTTACAACAAGATTAAAAAAAACGTGTTGCTCGAGGACGCTGAAAGAGGCGGAAAAGCCATTGCACCTTAATCGCATGCTGTACATCATCAATCATCTCTCAGAAACACTGAGAAAGACCCGACAAATAAATTAAGACATATGCAGGCAGAGAAACACAAAAAAGAAGAAGAAGTATAATTGTAGTGTCGCTTGATTGTTCTAATTTAAATCCACGAGAGATGCACGAATTACAACATCAGTTACCGGCGTTGTTACTCTGTCTAGACGTTCCTGGAGGGAGATGGAGGGAGGGTGATGCTACATAAAAACATATGGAGGGTTTTGCTTTAATATGGCTTTTAGAGACTTCTGCTACAGCACATATGTGGCAATTTATGTTGTTTAAAAATAAGAAAAAGCACAAGAAGGTCGTTTGTTTCTCCTCCAAGAAGCGGAAAACACCATATGATCAGTAAACTGGAATTAATTTGTATTTCAAGAGCCTAAAAGAGAAAGTCTTTACTTTATTTTTTATTTTTTACAGAAGCTCTTAAGATTACCACAACATAGACGACTGAGAAGCTCCACAGACTCAACACCAGACGAACCAAAGCTACACTACACAAATATTTGAACGCCCGCTGAATGAATTTGCTCGCTTTCCTGGAGCGCGTCTGTCGTAGCAGTGGGATAAAACACAGAACGTTAGAGTCATTATGCAGTAGTATAATGCCAAGGATGTGCACTGCCAATTAAGACAGCCTGAAATTACATACAGGCCTTTTGTTTCCAGTTAGTGTTGAGCTATTAAAGGTTAAATTACTTTTTCTTTTAATTACATTGGAGTAATGTCAGATACGCTGGCAGCACACTCTTCTCTCTTTGGTAGGTTAATTTGCAATTATTATGCTTGGATTGATCTTAAGCATTGAAAACCGTGAGGCCTAAATAAATATAAAAATGTGAAATATCAGCGTGCTAACGAGCCCTTGGTGGAAATCCAGGTATCGTAGTAGCTCCGACGATGGGGTTCAGTTGGCGTGGCTAAATGTGGAATGTACAAATATTACAACAGCCATGGAGTAGAACAGTGGTTCTCAAACTGGGGGTCGGGACCCCCGTGGGGGTCCCAAGATAATTTCAGCCAGATCATTGTAAAAAAAAATAAAAAATAATAATAATAATAAAGCCTACATTTATCAAATAAATTTGTATTAGGGCTGTCAAAATTACAAGTGTACACTTCTTCCCACTCCTTTTTTGAACTTGTTATTATTATGATTTAATTATGCAATGGTACTATTATTCTTTTTTGCTCTTTTTTAAATTATTTTCTTTTGTTTTTATATTTTTTCTCCTTTCATTTGTTTGAAATAAATTCAATTCATTCAATCGTTCAAAAGAAAATGTACGTGTTAATGTAAAGAGATGAATCTGTGGAATTAACACATTAATTTTTAACGCATTAATGCACGAACAACAGGATTATTACTCATGAGATTCAAATTGGGGGGTCACGAACACAAACTTATGTTATCTTGGGGGTCGTGGCTCAAAAAGGTCTATCACTGGAATAGAAGGTGGTCCAAGTTCATCCACTGATGTTGACAAAGTAGAAGCTTAAATTGTTCAAATGCAAACATTCAGTGAGTTTGAGTTACTAGTAATAGTTGATGAATACAATCTGGTACCACTGAAACAGCTAAAAACTGTCCAAGCTTTAAAACCGTTGATGCAGATTGAACTGTATCGCTCAATAACCCCAGTGGACGACACACACGAGCAGAGGAATGGATAGAAAGACAGAAATACCAACACAGAGAGAAAAAAAAAAGAACAAAAGCTACAACGATTTCAGACTTCTGTCCAGACTTTCCAGGAGTTGTGAACAGTGCAGCTGCTGGAGCCTCAGTCTGTGACCAACAGATTAACAAATATACTTTTGTTAAAGCTACATCTTTGTTATTTTTTTTTGTAAAAACTCAGATTCGCGTTATAAACATGCAACCAGGACAAGCGTACATTTAACCCAAAGTGATCTGACCTTGATATCCTCCGTAAAAAATTGTAAAACCTTTTTGAATAAGGCACCTAAACATGAGAACAAAGTAAAAAACATTCTAAACATTGGATTGTTTCTTGAGAAAAATCTGTTGTGCAAGTTTGCGCGTTTGAAATGCCGAGACACCGCCTCAGCAAACACTGTCCCTGATGTTGTTTCCCCCTTAAGTCCATCCTATACCAAACACCTTCTACAATTGGAAATACCCAAAGTCCAGTTTAAATGACGCCGAGCGTGTCACAGAGCAGACCGAAATGAAGTCTGAGAACACTTTCTCTTCTCAGCATCTGTCTCTCTGACCTCGTGGCCTTTTGACCTGCAGGTTCTCCACAGCCTCGTCTGCGCCGCACTAAAGTTCATCCTTGTAGGCAGCTGACAGCATCTCGGGTGGCGGCGAGGCCCCTTTCAGGGTCTTGTGGGAGCCCCTCCAATCGGTCCTGACCGAGTCGTCGTCCCACAGAGTCGACGTCTCCGTGTCGCTCACCCACTGGGGGTCACCGGCGTAGTGGCACGGCTGGACCAGGAGGGGGCGCACACTGAAGGCTTGTAGGTTCCTGTTGGGGAAGTGGGACATGTAGTCCTCGCTGCAGAGGGAGAACACAGACGGAGATTACATTGGTTTGGCTTGAGCTAGTGGAGAAAACACATTTGGTAGGTTACAACAAAAGCCTCCTGATAACAGAAAGAAAAACTGCTTTGGAGATTCAACATTTGTGCAATATTTACTGCAATTACTAATCAAGAGATGCAGACGGAGGCCGATTTCAAAGACAGTTCGGTTACTCTTAGCATGAAGGGCGACAGAAGGACCAATGTGTGGGGCGCAGTCGTTGTGTATTCTTAGCGGGGCAGTCAAGCATATCAAATTAGAATCACAGAGGTGAGAGAGAGACCAAGAGAGAGAGAATAGAGAGAGTGGGTTGGCTATAAGCCAGTTTTCCACACATGATGGAGCACAGAGACACTAGCGAGCCTTCTGGTTTGCAGATCCTTCAGCACAAAGTGCATTTAATTCCTCGCAGCCTTGTGATGAGCACAGTTGTCTGGTTAGGACTAATGTCAGGGATATTAGGCCCAGCAGTAGGGCCAGGGCTTCATGCAGCAATTAGATAAAAATAGTCTGGAGGTGAAGCTGATATAAAACCGTGTCACAACTAATGTATATCACAGCATCTTTGTATCGATAGCACACAGCAACCACGAGCTACCTACATGTTGCCTGGATTAAGAGGATCAACAGATAGAAGAGGAAAAAAGTAATAATAGTGAATATTAGTTATGAAATGCTGGGAGGCGCTAAACTCTGTGTCTCTTTGAAACTGCTTTGGATTGTTTCTATTGGACGGCCTCTGAGACCATCATGAATGAAAGAACAGATACAAGACCAAGAGATCAGAGCCACAAGAGCAGCTCTGTGCTGTAACACCCACTATCTGAGCTACACATGCTCATGAAGACATTTGCTAACATGCTAATGCTACGTAGGTATAATGTTTACCGTCTCAGTTTGGTTTATTGGTATTAAACCCACAATAAAGCTGAGGCTAATGGGACTCTTATTAGTTCGGTTATAAGGCAAAATATGGGATAAATTCAAATTTTAGCCTCATGATGGCATAAAATAAAAGTTAAAGGTCCCACATTGTGCCGCTTTTCAGAAAATTACCAATGATGAGGTAGTAAAGTAATATGATATTTTGGTAGCACTAGACGAAAACCTATGAATGTATGCTTTAGCCACACATGCTCCGTCCTGCAGAGACTGACGGCGGTTTGGAGACCGTCCCAGCTCACACTGGACAGGTCACCGGTCCATCATCCACACACACTTACACCTACAGCCAATACAGAAATACCCTGCCATGCATATCTTTGGACTGTGGGAGGAAGCCAGAGCACCCACAGAAAAGCCACGCAACCACAGGAGGAGCATGCAAACGCCACACAAAGAGTGGAGCAGCAGGTCCAGAGCCAGACAATGAAGCGACAGCATCAACCGCTGCAGCACCGCGCTGCCCTCGGTGTAAATACCGTTCTGATAGTTCATAGTGAAGTATTTTAGTGGCGAAAACATGCTGGTGGCACCAGACTGCAAATCAATCTATGCCAGTGGAATTACATGCCCTGGGCACCGTAACTGCCTGTGCAAAACTTAATGACAAGCCATTTAATAGCTCTTGAGACACTTCACTCTGCATCGAAGCTGTGGACCGGCCGACCAGCGCCGCCACCCACGGAGCCAGGCACCAGGATGGCTAAAAATGTCAAGACAAATGTGTCTTTTCTTTTAAGTCTGCCACAAAACACATCAGACTCCCCTCTGGCTCCTCAGGTCACGCTGTGGCTAAACAAAGTGGCAGCACACATCGTCCAAAATCCAGACAATCAATCCCAGAGCGAGAGATGCTGCCTTGAAGCTGGTACATAATAAAAAACAAAATGTTCAGAACTGTTCTGAAAATGTGGCGCTGTAATTGACAAGAAGTACATATTAAAATGTCTTATTTTCAGAGTAACTCACTGAAGTAGAACCGCAGTCTTACTATAGTTCTTTAATCTACAACCTCCACACAAATCTGAGCTAAACACAAAACGTCTATACAAGTTTAGGCAGCTATAGGAAAGAATGCTTTTAGCAATTATGAGGTCTGATTTAGCTTTATGGGTCTCGCAGCAGAGCGAGATTAAAGAGTGCTCGAAGACAGGATTTGATTTAGAAGTCACAAAAATATTCATCAAGATCAAAACAAGACATACGTGACCTTAAGTGAGCGCAGAGTGACTGTAGACATCCACGTATACGAAACAAATGAGCGGATTTCTGTGAGTGGATTCACTGCCGCCGTGATACATACTTGGGATGTTTGTCATACATGATGGGGAGGAATTCATCCACAGGTAGCATCTTGGAAAGCGGCTCAGCGTTGAGCAGCTTCTGGGCTCCCTGCAGGGAGATGGCGTAGGACAGCGTCCAGTACGAGTAGCCGGCCACCACCAAGTTCCTGACATCGTCCACCGGTTCTTCGTTTCCAGGATTCACCTGCTTCCTCCCAAAGTATCTGTGGCAACATGAAGCCAGTGTGAGAAATAAAGGAGGTGAAGAACCAAACAACACTGAAGAAGAAAGAAAGGCATGTCCAACATACTAAAATCTGTTGCTATTTTGCTGTTCTTTGCTGCCAAACAGGCTGGAAACTATTTTTTCTTTTCATTTTTTCAGCAGATGTTCTGCATGTGTCGAACACGTGGCCGCCACAACACGCACAAAGAAGCTGATGGATACTTTTAGCTTTCTTTGATCGTGCGTCTGAAGTTTTGTCCAACGATTTCACTTAAAACCATTTATTTCTATGTACTGTAAAGCAGAGATTGTAACACGCTTTGGATAGAGACCCACAGGAAGGAACATTTACACACTGAGAACATTCAACTCTCTTTAAATAAGCCATGAATAATCTATGCACGCTGCTGCTCTCTTGGAGGTGGATTCTTCTTCTGACCTCATTCCTCAACACACAGCTGGTTGCTGCTGTATTAACTCATCGTGACCTTGCGCATCTCTGCCCAACCGAAACAGGAACCGCGACGTCTTACATGATGTCCCAGTCCAGCTCCACCTGCTCCACCTCCTCCATCAACCTGAGGACGCGCCGCTTGAAGTTGGCCTGGAAACGGACGTCGTCTTCGAAGAGCAGCGCCTTGTCCATCTGCATGTCCACCATCTGAGGAGAGAAAAGGCATTTATGCACACTGTAAATCTCACTTATTAAAGAAATCTGTCCTTTTTGTTTTGTTTTGGGTTCAGTTTTAAATGCAAAATCCCAATTTGCTTAATATATTTAGTCAAACTGGAGTTCATTACTTCTATAAAACTGTTAAAAGTTAGTAAGTCTTCACTCCCACAGACAAATTAGCTGAATATATGATAAAGGATTCAAAAAAAATCACAAAAAAACTGCAATCAGGCTCAACTTTTATCAGCAGGATGTCCAAAATAAGAGTGCTCGATGGCATTGCACACATTTTCTGAAGGCCGCAGTAAGTCATGCCAGCGAATCACCTCATGCTTCAAGCATGAGTAAGGGCCGGCCACATCTGTGTTTGTTCCCTCACCTCCTTCCAGATGTAATAGTGGCTAAGGAAGCAGCCCACTTCTCCTTTGGTCAGAGTGCGTCCAGAGAACGGATCGTAGTAGCCCGGCAGCAGGTCCACGCCCAAGATCTTAATGTCGCTGCTGTTCAGTGCGCTGCATGCACACACAAACACAAACACAAACACAAACACACAAACACAAACACAGAAACACACACAGGTTATGCCAGGAAAAAACACGTAACCCGTCTTGTGCAACACCGAAATGGAGAACATCTGCAGCATGGAGTGTGGTTAATGATGCAGCTGAATTTTATAATTACGTTCTCATAGAAGTTGTCAAAATTTCTTTCGACACTTTCTTCCAAAGAG
>NW_007578174.1:175335-188357 GCF_000690725.1 Stegastes partitus
GGGCCGGACTGGAGCCGGCGACGGAGGAGCCCCTCTGCGGGCCGGACAGGAGACGGCGACGGCGGAGCCCCTCTGGGGGCCGGACTCGGGCCGGGAGCCGGCGACCGCAACCAAAACATATTCTTAAAATCCTTGAAGTCCCTCTCTGGTCATTGATTTAACCACTAAAAACTCATCATTGGGGATCAAAGTTACATATTAGAAGTCTTTTACGATTAAAATAATCATGCCTTAAGTAACCCTTGCTTGTGCAGATCTGAAGTCACGGGAGCTCCAGCACACCAGCTCACCTACAACTCTAATCAGGCACTGTGAGGCCACTCTACAGTACATAATAACAAGCTGTGCTATTGGACTAATTGAGGGATTCATGTTGAAGCTGGAAACTAGTTCTAAAGAAGGATACTGAAATGGAAAGTTCCACTCAGGATTGATTCTCTGGGCTTGTTACCAATGAAGTCCTGAAAGTCTGAGTTTTTGAGACTCAGCAAGAAAGTGTTCAACCATGGTGCTGGCTGCTTGTTTCGCTCATGATTTGTAAAAATATCTCATAGACATGATGACAAAACCTGATTTTCACCTTTAATGTTCATATATAGCTGCAGACTGTATATAAAGATAGCAAGCAATGACGTCCAACATGTCTGTCTTTCAGGTTTAGTATCTAATTCATTATTTAATATTTATCAAAATGGCCACCAGCACACTGATCAGAGGGAATAAATTCAACTAATGACATTATTATGACTTGTGGAAGAAATGTACTGACTTAGTAGTTCATGAAAGAAGTTGCTGCTTTTTAAATGAAGTCTATTGGAGCTTTTTCATAAGTGACTCAGCGGTATTACACTTTAAAAGTTCCTCCACATCGGCTTTAATTTCAAGCCGTGGTTGTCACTGCTTGCGTATATCTGAAGGATCAGAATGTCCCAATCTGTAAGTCTTCATCTCCTGAGTTGTCAGAAATGAGCAGATTACCACAGACGGGTGATAAACGTATGTTATTCCACAAGCTGCAACTTGTAAACAGAAACATCTCCCGTTTTACAAGAGTCTGAAGGAATCCATTTCCAGCCCTGCTGCCACCATGAGCAGGAGCAAGCAGCTACAAAACAGATAAGAATCTCCTCTCAGCCACGGCGTAGGTCTGTAAATTTTAAACCAAAACTGAGCAGATGTATAAGCATTCTCCAGTCTACGTTTCCTCTCACTATCTATTTTTTTCCTCCTTCTCGTGGAAACACTCAAAGCACCCTTTCCATCTGAGCCAATTGACTGTTATTACCGCTCTGAGTCTTTCTCCGAGAGTCTACTCACTTCCCATCCACAGCATCTACAACCTTTACGTCGATCTCCAGCTCGTTCAGGGAGAACAGCATCCTGTCTCTGCGGTCAGGCCGGCGTCGCAGATTAATCAGAAATATCTGAAGAAAGACGGGCAAACGGTTATTTAACTCCATAAACCTTGTACGTCGCCTCTCGTCTTTTTATTCCTGCAAACAAGTCGACTGTATATTCTGTGTTTCCTTAAACTCCATTCATCCAGTAGTTTATTGCATGAAGCTAAACATTTGAATTCCTCCTGCTTTCATTTTGCTCATTACGTATACAGAGTTGTGATTAATAACATCCACAAATCCATGAAACAGAACTTTTTTTTTCTTCTCCAGCTGTTAAGATTATGAGAATCACTGAAAAATCTGAACCACAAAAGTATGAGCACGGTATTTTAAAACGTGAAACAGTTTTGTCACCTCATCAAACCCCATGAGGTCTCTCTGTTTGGGGAACATGTGGACGAAGCGGGAGGGATGCATGGGAGGACCATCAACTGTTTAACAAAGAGGAGAACACGAGTTAGAAGAACATAAGAACAAAGCTGAACGCAGCAAAAACTTGTGCAGATGTGGTTGGCATACAGGGTTAGTTGTTGTCTCTATTTATACTGAGGGATGTATAGTTTCCATTTCCAGTTGGTTGATTAGATGGTTGATAATCTCTCATGCGACTCATTAATCTCACAGCCAGCAGAGCTACTCTCATAAGGAGAGAAGCACTCCACTGATAGTCTTCCAGGGTTAATCCATTATTTTTCACAGCAAACAGACCACTTGTGAAAAACGTTTTCACAACTTTAAACTTGTCCGGCCTAATGGAGACTGATAAGTCCAACTTACTCAACGTCTACTGAACATTTACTCCGAGTCAGCTCCAAACTAATTACCAACGTGTCAAAGAAGCTGCCGGTGTGGCTGCACTTTGTTTAAATGGAGGGGAAAAAAAGTCAAGTATATACTTTGTGAAGTGTAGTTTGCATATCGCAGCTCAACAAGCGATGTGGAATATTATCCAAAAACAGCAGGCTAACTAGGCTATGCTATAGTCCCCAATAGTTCCTGTGCTGGGATCATGAGTTGGCATTTAGGGAGAATCATATGAAAATGAGAAGCTGCATGCTGATTATAGTTTGTTGTTATAATTTTAAATGGTAAATGGGCTGTACTTATGTAGCACTTTTCTACCTTAGCGGCACTCAAAGCGCTTTACAATGTGTTTCTCATTCACCCATTCACACACCAGAGCTGCCATGCAAGGTGCTGCCTGCCATTGGGAGCAACTTTGGGTTCAGTGTCTTGCCCAAGGACACTTCAGCTGTGGAGGGGCCGGGGATCGAACCACCAACCTTATGATCAGAGGATGACCGCTCTATCACCTGAGCCACAGCTGCTATTTTAGTATCAAATAACTGGATTAAAATGACTTCATGTGCAGCAAACACGAGCATTTTATGTTTAGACTTGATTCCAGTTAATAAAGCAGGTAGAATGCACTCAGCATACTGGGACCAGTTTGGTTAATCTGGAGATATTGTGCAAATCGTTTCTCCCCGGCAACTAATCAATTAGTAGAAGAGTAAGTACGATTTCTGCCAACTAAGATTTTTTTTGTTTTTGTTTTTTTTTGGTTGATGACATCACTGGTAATGTCAACAGCTTGTGAATCAGTGAGCTCTTACTCATGGACTCCAGGTGGACGTGGACGAAGTTGAGGCGGTCGTCCTCCAAGGTGTGGTGAGGTTTGGCCGGGACGTTCAGGTAGCCGTAGCGCTCCTTGTTGCACAGGTACATCTGGATCTCTGAGCAGCAGCAAACATCAATCAGTCAGGAAAATGAATAAATGAATAGATGAGGCAGTTATTGCAGTGGGACTTCACCAGCACTGAAAGGCTCATTATTCTTAAAAAGAGCATGTGTGTGCAGATTACACTGGTGCAAATACACTTTACTGATAAATGTAGCTACAAAGAAGCACCAACGAACCTGCAGAGCGGCAAGAAAAGGCGAAAACAATGATGTCGTCATAGGGCCAAGAGTAGTCATCATGAGGAGGGTAGAAAGCCAGTTTCTTCATGCCCTCCTTCCTCAAATCCAGCAGCACGCTGCTGTGGACCATCGGCACTGGGAAGCAGCCTTGTCTGTGGCGGTGCCGGGTGGGGAAGTACTCTGCTGTCCGACGATAATATCCCTAAAAAAAAAACCAAAGTGCATATTAAAAAAAGTATGGCTGCTTTGAACATGACTTAACCATGTTCAACACAAAAGCAATGACAGTTCCTCTCAAGTGTTCCCTTCCAGCAGATGAATGATCCACACTCACCTGCGGAGTGATACCACACCAGTAGTTGGAGTACGCTCCCTGAGAGTCCAACATGGGAGCGATGACCGACTTGTTCTCCGCTATGAGCAGGTTGAGGGTGTCCGGGTTGGTGAGGATATTGTCTGTGTCAGCGTACTGAAGCAGAGGGGACAGAGAGAGGAGAGGAAAATGTGAGCGACACTTTTGCCAGCTGAGAAACGGCTGCCAACATTTTTCTTGGATGAAACAGCAGCTGCACAGACGGGGGAAAAAAATCATCTGATATGTCAAGAAAGAAACTGATACGAATCTTACTCTGCTGTTGCTAGAAACATTATTTTCGTAACGTACCAGGATGTAGTCGGCCCAGCGTTTTCTGGCAAAGTTGAGCGCCGCCTGCTTCAGCTTCATCACGTATTCGTATCTGCTGTTGGGCCAGTGCTTAGGACCCAACTCTCCTGCATAGGACCTGAAACAGATATTAAAACAGGAAATGATGCTGCTTTGGTTTAATGTTGTACCAATTTGCATATTTTCTCCTATTCGATCATTTATAACCAAGTTAGGCTGAAAGATTTCTACAGCAAAATACATTTCCCTGAATGAAAAACATGCTTTGCCAATTTTCAAAATCAAGAATTTAAAATTACAGGCCATGCTTTCCAACTATAGAAGCGTATTTTCGTGTCCGTAAAATCAGACTGGAATAATGTTTACTGTATGGAAAACATACAGCGTGCATATGGCAGTGGATTAAAATATAAAAACAGTGCAAGTTGAAAGTTCTGAAGTTGGCATCGCTGCACAAAGAGCAAAAGATGCACAAGAACTTGGACTGAATACAGCTGGACTGACAGCTTAAACAGCTTGAGCAGATTAGCAGAGTTCAGTCAGAGCGAGGACTTGACAAGCACAAATAATTTCCACTAATGGTCTCCTCAGCTCAGAGAGGCAGAGACACGCTGCATCACTCCTTATTATGCAAAGAGAAAATCATTTTTATTTTTAGGTTTGTGCCATAACAGATGAACTTAGAGGCTGGATGAAATTAACCCTTAAAGTGTAGTTTTGCTGGTACCGACATGACACTTCAGTGAATCTTTGTCATCCCGATGAAGGATGAAATGCATCCCAGACAAACACACATGATCTGGAGGTGTCTGACCATCCAGGTCAGAGGAGTTCGATGTATTCAGACTTACGTGGGTTTGTCCATCGGCCTCCACTCGACATAATGGTAATACTTCTGCATCACAGTCAGCCACTCCTTCAGGATGGCCGTGGTGTTGTCCAAGTTATGATCTGTTGCTGCCCTGAAGAGCAAAAGAGGAAACAGGATGTAAAAAAATTAACTGCACATGTCCAAAACTAGTGACTCTGCTTTCAAATGCCGGAGTCACGGTTCAAAACAAATGACTGAGCAGCATTTCTTTGCTCTTTGAATTCCTCCTGAATTACAATCTGGCTTCTGATGACGAGTGATTTCAGCTTTACAGACTCACATCTCAGACGTCTGTGAGCTCCACCAAACAGTGATTTTTCCCTCTCATGGTTTTATTTCAACGAATGTTCCGATGATCCAATATCTCAACAAACAGCACATTCGAGAGAAAAAGCCCCAAAAACTGGAAACAGATTTGTTTATCGGAACTTTTTTCTCCCATTAATCCTCTCACGATGCCTCAGATGTATCTGCTGTCCTTGTGTATAAAACTGAACATTAAGTAGTTCAAACTAGCCGACCTCCACATGCAGAATTAATGATCTAATCATCAGCTAAAGATCAAACCAGTCTTTTACTTCAACACTATCTACATTTTGCTGTAACTCTCGTCCACTTTTAGGATTTTACACTCAGGGACTCACACGCTTGTAATCGAGCATTTTCATGTCAGTGTATTTGGACTTTTACTTAATTGAAGGATCTGAACACAACCTTCCACCGCCGCTGATGACTTCTTCTGCACTCCGTAACCTCTGGACAGATGTGAGCGAAGCAGCCAACGGTCACTGCACGTTATAATCCGCTGAAATATGCCTTGGCTCTCTTTGTCGTTCATAATTGTGAGTTATTTTCAGAAGTGTCACTCGAGTAAACCTGTAGTTGGAGGGAAGCGCGCGTGGCTAAAAAACCACCACGTACAGCCTGAGACCAGGGCTGGCATCGTATCACACAATTGTGGCGGCCAGAAGGAATCTGATGTCTGGAGAAATTTTGGAGGAAATTAACAAAAATGCTAATAGTAAAATTTATAATGAACTTTTTTTTATTTTATTTAACCAGGTTGGATCCAGGATCTCTTTTAGAAGGGTGACCCGGCCAAGAAGGTAGCAGCACACGCCAAAAATATAACCTTATAGCTTTAATATAACTTTGTTTATAGTGTGTTTTATCCCTTTTTTGGCAAATAAATGACACTCAAAGTACAAGTGTAGAGAGGTGGAGGAATCACTGGACTGTATGTTGTTCCTGCTATCAGTACCAGTTACTCGTGCTAGATTATTGATGATATTATCAAACGTGTACCATTGGTTTAATTTTATTTTTTCCATTTTTTTAAGTAGAGAGACGGCAAGAAAATAGGGGACAAATATTAAGCAATTGATGTCTCATTAAAACTTGCCCATTAAATATATAAAAAAGCACCTAATTTGGCAAAATGTGAACATTGGATGACGTCAGATTAAAGGTTTTTGTCTCAAGAGTTTTAACAAAATGTGTTTTTTATTAATTATTATTATTTTTATCTGTATCACTCCAAGAAAATCCTGTCAACAGCCAGTGGAAAAAATATATTTTTCCATGCTTTCAGCAGCACATTGTTCTATAAATCCAAATGTGACTGATACATAAACAAACCCTCTAAAAACTTCCAGATTATGAATAGAAATAAAACTGGAAGTAGAGATTTCTGGCTCCGAGTGGAGGAAAAAAAACAAGTAATTATTGAGGAAACAGCCTTTAAACAATAAGATGCAAATAGAAAACATGCCGTGCACTTTTGGATATTTTCTCTCCAGTCCTCTGAAAGGAGAAATGTTCTGGAAGGAAAATATCTTGAAACCTCAACTCTGACTCCGAGTCATTAGCAGTCCACCGTAACACCTCAGACTACATCCATTTATCAACTGGCAGATTAATTCCATCGCAAAACTGGACTTTTGTGTGATTTTTTTGCATCAGTGAGATCAACTAATTTTGAATTAGCTGAAAGGAAACACTTTTAAAATCAACTTTTCAACAGATTTCTCACTAATTTTGACTTAATCCTGACATCAGCTGATATTCTAACACAAAACTGCACATATGTGATACAATTCTACCCACATCTCTGCCTCATAGTGGGAAAAGTAGTGTGCTGATGTGAACACAACACCAACCAGTATCATCTGACACAGAAGTTGAACAGATTTAAATGGGATCAGCCACTTCCACACAAATGGCACTAAAGTTCAGACATATACTGCTTTAAAACTCCTCTGAGGTCAGCTCAGTTTGAAGTTTGCAGTGTTTAACATGCAGCATGAATTACCAAAGGAGTGCCATCACTGCTCCAGCAGCCTCTAGACAAACTCCAGAGAACATAAAATCGCAGGCAGCCCTCAGTAGGAAATGAATGCGGCGGAGTGAAAGGCGCAGAGGGAACAGAGGAGGGGGAGGACGCTGCTGCTGCTGCCGCTTTCACAAACTCATTTAAATGCCATTGACCTTTTGAACGGCTGCTATAGTCGGATAAAAAGGGAGAGCAAACAGCCCGGCAGAGTCCGCGCAGGAAAACCCACCACACTGAGATGCGATCTTTGGGGTAGTCGAGTCTCTCCAGAGCTCCGAGGTAGTAGGGCAGCGAGTGCGCAGCGTTCCTGGCTATGATCGCGATCACCACGGTGGGAGGCTGCATTTTCGACTCCTCCGGAAACTTTTCCTCGGAAAAGTAACATCCAGCGTGTAAAACGAAGGCCCCCGCGACTAGAAAGTGAAGCAGGAACATGGTGGAGGCTTGGAAAGGGCGCAGAGTGATCCACGGCGCCTGGGAGCAGCACGTCGCCGCCGCTGTACGCGTCAGCAGTCCAAGAAAAGGAAGAAGAAAAAAAAAAAAGAAAAAGAAAAAGAGGGCTTTCCCAAATTTTCAACCCCCCTACTTCATGTACGAGCTGGCTTTTTCCAAGAACAACTCCAAAGTCAGGCCCAGCGAGGGTTAAATTACAGCCCGGGCTGAGTGGAGGAGTCTGATCTCCAAAGATGGAGGCGTGATTTGGCCACTCTGTCATTATTCATAAATCTGTGCAGACAAAGGTGACATAAGCCTAGTTTGTGTTTTCAGTGGTGACATAAGTGTTTCCTGCACACTGCAAAAAACAGGGTTTGAGCTCAAACAAAGGAAACATGTTTATGGAAATCCATCAGCTCATGAGATCAGGTTCAGCCAACAAACTTCAAACAATCAAAACTATTTTTATTTAACACTTTTTTAATGGTTGGAAGTGTTTTTAAGGTGATTACTCAAAAAAATAAGCTGTTCCAACCAGTATATCTACATTACTTTAAGGGGCTTTTTAACAGTTATGTACATAATTACACTAATGAGGAACATTAGTTTCTAATTGGCCAAATATTTTGAATAAATGAAGTTGCTCCACTTAGATTTGTTCTGTAGTTTTTGGCCTTTATGTGTGTTCAATCATGAAATCCAAGGTGACATAAGCCTACTTTGTGTTTTTCAGTGGTGTGGTGGTATATAGCATTACCTGTACACTCTGAAAACAATGTTTGGGTTCAACAAGATAAATGTGATGCATCATTTAGTGAAATTAGGTTCAACCAATTAACTTAACTTTACCTCTACAATCAAAAGTAATTTTTATTATCATTTTTTAATGATTGGTGGCATAAACAAAAAGTTTTTAAACTGATTAATCAGAAAAATGTAGTTTTTCCCCACTAGCACATCTATATTACTTAAAGGAGCTTATGTACTTAATTACCTTAATTATGAACATAAGTTTCTAATTGGTCAAAGATTTTAAAGACGTTAAGTTGTTCCAGTTAGATTTTCTTCAGTGTCTTTTTTTTTTTCTTTTTTCGTATTTTAACACAATATTTAATCTTGAGAACAAAAAACACAATTTGAGATTAAATTACACATAATATTAAATTGATGTAAATACCAACATTATTATGTCAGACCAACTCACTGAAATAATATTTAAAGGTTCATCAAAATCTATAATATGACATTTTATCTTGCCAGTGGTGGGAAAAGGTCCTTGATGACTGTTTTGTTTGCTGAAGAGTCCTTCATTTACACTCTAAAAATAATATTTGGGCTCAACAACAACAAAACAAAAATAGTTTGCATAATTATTTTTGTTCTGAAATCATTTAATAAAATTACATTTAATTCAGACACTATTTTGTTGGGCTAATCAGCTTTTCTGCTACAATCAAAGGTATTTTTAATAGCCAGTCTTATCCGTCTTAACATAATGATCGTCTCAAATTGTCTCTATGTGTCTCTACTGGACTCTGAAGTGGGATCAACATACTGGGATCTTTTCGTCGTCTGGCTTCACTTAACATAACAACCTGTGTCTCACTAAGAAATCACACGAAGCTGGTTATCAACCTGATTAGTTGATCCAGAGTTTCTGTGTCTGGCTTTGAGCCAGTTGGCGCCAGATGAGCAAGTCACAAGCATGGACAGATCTCAGGCCGCAAATCCCTCACATGACGAACAAACTCCTAAACCAGTATGAGGAAAACTATAATACAGTAACACAGCTGTTTGGTAAACCAGCTGGGAAAGCTGCTTCATACATGATCTGTTTAAAACTGTGATTGAGTTGTTTAGATGTTGGTTTCCTTATTCAGCCTTCAGTTACATTATCATCATGCAACACAAGATTGTACAACAAACATAAAGATGTATGAACCTTTAAGTTACTCACAACAATGACAACAATAAATAGCAAAGAAATAAAGATATTTCCATGACTTCAGTGTGTGAGTCTTAGTCTTATTCTTTCAGCTGCTTGGTGATGGTAAAACATTATTCAAACTGATAAAAGGCTTATTGCAAATTGTATAAGGTCAAGGAGGTCAGAGCTTTAGGTTTTTATCAGTGCCCTGTTTTAGGATTATATCGATACATAAAGGCCGGTAGAACAACGAATCAGCTTTGAAACTGCAGCTCAAAAAATTCCTGCCCCCCTCTGACACCCTTTCACTGTCTGAGCTCTGCAGGAGCTTCCAGGAGCAGTGATGCTATTTCACCAGAGAGCTGATTGGCCAGGAGGCGCTTCTTTAATACATATTGATGTGAAGCAGGTGAAGAGTTCAGCGTGGTGGAGATGTTCCTCAGCTACTGGTGAACCACCACCATGAAAAATCCAGAGCTGAACTTGAAGTTAACTGGATAACGTTTCGTAATTCAGGCTTCAGGTTTGTTAAACCAGCAGAAGGGACCTGAAATCCTGAAGTCAAGATGAAATCATCAAGCAAATTTTATTAAGTAACATTAAAATCTAGTTTTAAGTAAACTTCTG
The DNA here is from genome assembly GCF_000690725.1 of Stegastes partitus. Taxonomy (NCBI): domain Eukaryota; kingdom Metazoa; phylum Chordata; class Actinopteri; family Pomacentridae; genus Stegastes; species Stegastes partitus. Next base: position 185,515 of record NW_007578174.1, read on the forward strand.
CAGAAATCTGAGTTCATGTTACACACAATACTAAGTTGGTGCTATTAGTAGGATTATTGTGTCAACCCAAACCATCAAAATAAGGTTTGCAACTTTAATGGTTAATCTAAATCAGGAAATTCAGCTTTTTTATTCTTCTTTCTGAGAGCTTCACTTTTTAAAAATCTTACAATCGTGCATTTAATAAAATGGTGGAAATGGGTCCCTTGAATTGTGGCAGGATCATGAGGGTGAGGAGGCTAGGTATATGTTATTATTGTGTTTTCTTGTTTTCGTAAATGGCTTTGTGTTGTGCATTAAACGTGCTTCACAAATAACGTCTGATTGATTGAAGAACCATCAGGATCATTCCAGCATCCAAATATTCCACCTGAACAAATTCACATTTGCATCATAATCATGACGTCTGTGGTCAGAATTAAACTATTTTCCCTCTTTATAATAAAGACAACTTATCAATATTAAGATTTGAGTGTAGAGACTCACATTTATTTACACATGAAGTATCTGATGTTGTTGTGAGAGACACTCTCACGTGAGGCCTGCAGTGTTACATATCATGGCGGTCATTTCAAAGATTCACCAGCAGGGGGAGGTTTTGATCCAACAGAGGGGCTCAATCTGAGCATCCTTCTAATCTGAGGCCTTTAATCTTCAGGTTTGCATCAGTTTATACTGGAATGGTTTCTCACTTAAACATAATTAAGAGGTTACTTCTAATCTAAAGCAGAATTTTCATTCTACTTTCATACTCGTCTACATTAAGAGCAGATTTACAAATTTTCCGAGACATGACCCACTTTTAAACGCACAGTAATACAGAAAGTAGTTCAAATTAGCTGCAACAGACACTGAGAGAAGCTGATCTGCATGATGACTGGACTATTTTATGATCATACTTGGACTGTGGTGTTTTCTCTTAAAGCATCGGAGCTCTTCTTCCACCACTTAGTTAATTACTGGCCTGCTCTGTCAAAAGTGACAAACAACACAGGGGTTTTCTTTTGTGCCTCTACTGCTGCTGCTGCTGCTGCTGGGGAATTATTGAAGATAATGAAACTATATTTGTCAATGCACAGCTGGCTGGTTGCATGTTTGCAGCAGAGTCCAGTGAGGTGGATGCAACAGGAGCAGGAAGAGGCTCCAAAAAGAACGGTTAAAGTGAGTGAAACATAACCACCACAGGCAAACGCTCAACTGGTTATTCACTGCAATGCTTCACCTTTAAATGAGGTTTCTTGTGAACAGGACTATCAACGTTTAAATGACAACATGTTTGTGGTTTTAGCCAAAGAGATAGTTAAAATTTTTTAAGAAAAGAAGCTTGTAATGAGTCATATCTGGCTTTATTTATTGCAGCTGTAGGTTTAAGATGTAGGTTTTCTCACAGCATCGGAGCAAAGAAAACACAGGTTCAGTGAATAAAAGGGTCAAAGATGCATCTTATTTGGATGCCAGTGTGTGGAAAATAGAAAATTCATGCAGTAGTTGTGAGCAGATTGTCAGCATCTCTGTTATATCACCTACTCATGAAGACAGTGCGACAGATACAAAGCAGAATAAATAATCCAGCCAGCTATATATTACTCACTTATTAGCCGCTGATATTTGTTGAGGGTCAACCGATTTCTCCTCCTCGCCAGCCTCCTCCTGATGAGGTCATAACTGGGAACATATGTATGCAAACACTTGCTCCCACTTCCCATTATGTTTCTCAACATGTTGGATCGACACATCTTGATCCTCCTCAATAATCCCTGGAGGTCCCCGGGGCTCAGCTTGAGAAACTCCTATAACAGCTGTTGCCAGGGTTGTGATAAAAGCACAAGATCTCAGTCCATCGTGAGGGCGTACGCAGCAAGTCTGAGCATTGTTTTAGCTGGTGGAGAACGTTTTCGATGATATTTTTATCCCTCTATATGAAAAAATCCCACGATGATGCGTTAATAGAGCCAAATGTTGGTAGATAAGACACAATATTAATAAACTAACAATCTAAATTATAGAGATAATATCAAATCTGTCGTCTTCCATCATGTCCAGCAGTCCTCACTCACACATATGCACATTAAGACCACTTTAGAATAAAAAAAAATAGAAACACAACCTCTATTTTTTTAATTTTTTATGGAAAATGACAAATCTGTAATTTTTCCAACTGATTTAAAAGCACCTCAGATGAAGCCCTGACTAAAAGTTTACTAGTTTCATCTGAGATTTAAGGAAAGAATAATTAAGGATGCAAATATTTCAGCGCTGATGCTCAATCTGCTCAGAGCACAAGTTAAAATTCAAGACCATAAGTTAAAGCGGACAGGACGGAGGCTGTGAAGAAAAAAAAGAGAGAAAGGGGGAGTGATGGGAAAGAGAATGAAACTGGTGGAAAGAATGGTGGAGAAATGAGGAGAAGCATAAACGTGGGTGGAAAATAATAAGCAAAGTGGTATATAATGAATTTGGGCCCTCTTGGCGGGCTCGCTGAATGAGCCGAGGCAGTCAAGGGTGACAATAGCGGACTTGGGTTAAAGGCTGGGGTTTGTGTGGACAGGTCACCGGGGTTGAGGGTCAAATCTCTCCTATTCATGACACCCCGAGTGTTGCCACGCTCACACACACACTCGCATTCACGCGTATGCGTATGTCGGGGGGTAACTTTCCCAGCGTTCGCGGCTGCAGCTGATCTGGGAGAGTTCAACCTCGGGTGCACTAACTTTTCACTGCGAGGTCAAGGGTGGAGATGGCGTTTGTGTGCGGGGGTGTGTGAACGAGGGACAGCGGGAGAAAGGAAAAGAAAGGAATATCGGCATTGTTTTGACCAGATTGCAGGAGAGAGAGGCTGGAAA
>NW_007578174.1:189517-190529 GCF_000690725.1 Stegastes partitus
CACACACACACACACACACACAAAACCGTGCACATCCCGGCCAGTCACTAAGCCACCAATCTCTCTTTCATCTTCCCCCCTCCCAGTCAGATCGCTTTAGTTAGCGTGAGAGAATGAGTGGCTGTAGGTTAGGATGTGACAGAGCGAAAGTGTTTCTGTCTTTGTGTTTGTGTGTTGGGACCGGGGAACTGGTAAGGCAGCAGAGAGTCGTGACATTCTCACAAGCTTCCGGGACCTTTATTGCTGTGGCGATAATCAATAGCGTTCCCACAGAGACGTCTTTTGGCTGGGCAGGTCAATACCTGTCACTCAGGGTCTGAGTCGAGGCAACGCACCCTCTTACTCAGCAGCCACGGCAGCCTCGCTCTGTCTGCTCCCCACCTCCCATGTCACTCTGCATGGATCTCAGGAGTGGAATGTTTTCACAATTTAAGGAGTTGTGGTGTTTCGTCTGAACTCATTTCCAACTGAGCCGCTGTGCCACAGAGCTTTGCTTTGCTCCGAAACTCCAGCAGAGCAGCAGCTAATTGTGATTTTCTTAAATCTTTTAAGTATTGCTTTAAAAAAATTTAAAAATGATCTAAAACACATTATTATTTGATTTACAACAATGTAAAAGCTGCACACGGTCACAGTTAAGAAGCCGATCAGAACACTTTGGGAGTTTTTTTCTTCAATCAATTATCAGCTCATTGTTTAGTTATCAATCAAATTTCTATTACTTCACTATTAAGTCATTATTTTTAGCATTTATCACTCATTTTGGTTGTTTGTTTGGTTGTAAACTGACTCCGTAATCATCTGTTGATTCAGGAAACACCTTATGAGACTCTTTCAAGACTCATTTCATGACCTTGAAATTCCTTTTGCAGTTTTTTTTCAGCTGCAGACTCAATATTTAGGTATGTATGAGCTGTTTTCTGGTGGCATTTTTATGTTCAGTCCCCATATTCAGCACTAGTAAGGTTACTATAAAAACATAACCCGAGATGTGAGTAAAATTGTAAGAAGT
>NW_007578174.1:190913-200545 GCF_000690725.1 Stegastes partitus
CCCTAATAATTCAGCAACTTATCAAATCAGCATTTCTGCACATGGAATCAAAAGTGACAAGCGTGTTTGTCATAGATCATCTGCAAACGTCCACGTCATGTTTAAATCCCAAACGCTCGCAGACATCCTGCTGCTTGGACCTGACGGTGTGAAGAGGGGATGCTGTGGAGCTGGCAGCAGTATACATACATTAACTGCCTGACCACTGGGCTGGATGCTTTTTCTTTTCTTCCCCAGGTGGCCAATATTACTGTTTGACTCGAGCACTTAAACAGAATTGCTTCAGTAAAAAAAATGACCCGTGTACATCAAGTCGAGTCTTTACACAACAACACCCAGTCAGCACAAAGAAAACGACGCTCGGACCGAGCGCGGTGCCAGAGGTAATGAGATTAAAAGGTCAGCCGTACAGGTAGTGGTGTATCCGTCGTAATGAATATAAAGCACGGCGTCCGAATGCTCTTTTCTGTGTATTTTTAGGTGTCATTTTGATTTAATTTATTGCACGGTAGATGATTGTAGTTATAGCAACTGGTGTCAAGTTAAGTACATTTTTGGAATTAAAATGGCATGCTTAAATACTCCAATCATCTACCTTTATGCTGCAATAAAAGCAATATAGGTATGCAAAGGTATTAAATGGGAGTTATTTCACCAAAAGATAAGATAAAATAAACTTTATTGATCCCTCGCTGGGAAAATGTACACATTACGGTGTATGAGGCATGGAATAAGAAGGTTTAAAAGTACAAAAAGGCTAAAAAAGAAAAATATAATACAATAATAAAGACCATGTAGAAGGCACATAGAGATATATGCACACACGACGTGGTTAATTTACATATATAACAAATAATGTGTATGAGATCTTTTTTTCTTACACAATGCAACAGGTTTGATTTTACTAATTACATGCAAATTAAAATAGAATCAAATCTGCACAACTTTCACAACTCACACAAACCACACAGTGAGCAAAATCGCCTTCTGCAAAAACTAACAATAACCAACGACGGGGTGTTTGTGGACACCCTCGGCGCCCCACGATCTGAGTAAACGGTGAGATTAGTGCAGACTTCTCTGCCTCTCATCTTCTCCGTTACTCCCTGGATGACGCTGTCCGTCTCCCCGTTGCCAGGCAACAGCGCAGCCACTGTCAAAGAATTCTGGGGGATGTTTAGGCAGCGGCGTGCTTTGGGGGGGGGAAGGAAGGAGTGTGTGTGTGTGTGTGTGTGTGTGAGTGAGGAGTAGGAGGGCGAGGAGAGTGTATTCGTCTGAGTGGAGAGTTGCAGGACACACACACACACACACAGAGTTGTGCATTTATGTGAGAATTTCCTTTTTAATCTTTTAATCTCAGCCATTACGCCACTCGATGAATCTTCAAGATTTATTTCACAGTGCGGCCTTGTATCAGTGTCACAAAGTGTGTCTGCGCTGTTTGATGAGTCAACTTTTCCCACGACAAGAAAAAAAACTCAATGAATGTTTGTTTTAGTTATTTGCAGCGTGTTTTTAAAGGCTGCCTGATTACGGTTAAATGTCAGATTAAACATGAGATTTCACAACATGTCTCACCTGTGGGCAACACCGTCGGCAGCACACGCAAGAAGCAGATGCAGAAAACGAGCAGATGAGATGGTAGGACGCAGAATGAACTTGTAATCAAACTGTCTTTCTTGTGTGTCTCGGCCTCACAGCACTTCTCTGTAATTGGTTTCCTGTCTGTCTCCTCCAGTGCTTCTGGTTGTGCTTTTATATTTCTTGCCCACATCTCTAACCCCGTTTCCTCCACTAAATATTGCACGCATCCAAGTAAAGATGCTTTCTTCATGCTTGCTGGGTGAAATTAGTGCACGGCTGCTCCTTGCTAAGGATCCTCTTAGACGGCACAATGCACCAGCAGGTAGATATATGGGTGGAGAATTTGTGTTTGTCCACTGAGTCCTTTCAGAAACTCTCCTCCCAATTTACCCCTTTGTCCGTTTGACTCTGTGTCCTGGCTTGCCTAAACAGCCTTCCCACTATAAATTTCAATGACATTCCCTGCCACAGCATTGCCTCTCTCTCTAACCTCCCTGCTCTTTTCTTCATCCTCTGGAGCGGTGCCCTATAGCAGCAGGGAGGAGATGCCTTCACCAGAGGAGGTTTATTTTAAGGATTCCCCTGTTCCCTTTTGTCCTCTCGCTCTCTTCTCCATCTCTCGACGGGATGGTTTCATAGCCCACCTCGCTGACTGGGCCTCCCTCTCCCCTGCCAGGCCTTTTAGCCAGCGGGTTAAACATTGATTTGTGAATGGAGGGAAGCACAGTGGCCCCTGCATGGAGTGTAGCGCTCCCCTACTGTTTCTGTGTGTACACACTCACACCCCTACTATACGCCACCAAGACTAACAGCCCACATGAAAGCTACGGAGCTAAAAGGCCTTAATTCAACAACTGATGATGGCTGAGAGTGTTTCCATTTTTGTGTGTGCTGCTATTTAGCCTCATTAGTGAAGACTCTGGATTTAAATCACCTAAAAAAAAAAAAAAAGAAAAAAAAAAGATTGAAATCTAAGAATCACAGTTTGAAGAGCAACTTGCAGATTTGGAGACAGTTTGCAGAACTCCAGCAGATCAGAAGAGAGTCTAAGATTCAAAGGAAAAACAACTTCTGTTTCTGATCTTGGAAAATCTGAATTCACACCGTGGCACAGTCCACAGCACAAACCAGGAGTGTCAAAGCTCCTTCGATCCATAACCCCGAGCACCATAAGTGAGGGTTTGTCGAAGTGAGAGTGAAAGTGGACCCTCTTGACTTCTTCCCGCCTCTGGAGGAGTCAAGGCATGAAAAGGCAGAGAGAGGGAGAGAAAGTGAGAGGAGTGGAGATGGAGGGGTTTGCTTTTCACCACTCAAAAAAAAAAGAGCAATGAATGAGTGACTGGTTGGATGAATGAGAGGCGGGCTGGGGCTGAGAGGGGCTCTGGCAGTGTGGATCAGCAGAGGTTAACTCGGCTTCTTCAGAGGGATGAAAAGGGAAAAAACGGATTGAGCTTTAAAGAGGAGGACCCCCTGCGCCCGGGGCGGGATCAGTCAGGATGATTTATTAGAGAGAGAGAGAGAGAGAGAAAGAGAGAGGAGAGAGAGAGAGAGAGAGGAGGAGGAGGAGAAGGTGGCGTTTGCAAGCATCAAAAAGCTGCAGCGCAAACGCAGCATCCAAAAGTGCTGATATGCACGACATGAGGATGGGCTTGATTCAGATTCCTGTTTCCACTGAGAGAGAGAGGGGGGCGCACAGGCTCAAGACTTCTTGTGGCCACTTGAATAATCATATTAGGACGTTTACGCAAAAAAAAAAAAAAAAAAAAAAGGTTTTACGCATGAACGTAAACGCGTGCCGCCCTCCTGATGAGGCTTTCCACTGTGAAAAAATATGTTATAGAAGCAAACAAACATAAAATACAAAAAAAATATGAACTGATCTCATTTGCCACAGTGTCCTGATTTAATCCTGAGCGCCTGAGGACAAAAATATTCAACATTGACGTGTTAAAACAAAGCAGGAGAGCAACCAGAGAGGACGCAAAGGGCCGATTGTAGTTGTGACTTCTTAATGGATGTGTTTGTGTGACATAAATAAAGATTTTTTTTCTCTTATATATATTGAAAGTATAGGCTGAGACAACATGCCCTCTGTCGTGTGTCACATGAGCATCTCAGAATCCACTCATTTTTCTGTCACTTTGGCACAACAGTTTCCACAGAGGCCTACAGTGAGCAGCCCCCTTTTTCTGGAGCAGAATGGCTGCACATGGCGCTGAAGGCACCGCTTTATGTCCAAGTGCCTGGTTACAGCGTTGCACTAGTTTGCTCACACAAGAGAGGGGGCACAAGAGAAACACTAAACGTCATGCAGTGCGGTCAGAGAGTAAACAGTGTCGGGATTGTAATCTCTTTTTGGGTAGAAAATAGGGCTGTTGTGTCTTTAAGAGGGGCTGCTGGTCCCTCATCGCAGCTGCTGGCGTGTGTGTGTGTGTGTGCGTGTGTGTATGTATGTGTGTGTGTGTGTGTGTGTGTGTGACATAGAGGACAGCGGAGATTCATTACTTAAGCAGTACAATGGACATTTATCACCCCGTGGTGTTATTCAAATTCAGTACCAAGCGAGGACCTTCTCCACTCCTCTCTCCGCCTTGCGTCGCGGCCGCAGCGTCTCATTGTTGGAGCGGCGCAAAGAAAAAGCCAGGAGGGCAGAGAGACATGCATCCAGTCAGTCAGTCCGGGAGACACGTAAAGGGAAGGATGGGAGAGGAGAAGCAGGAGCGTCTCGTCCGGAGTGTAACGAAGCCTGGTGCTCTCCTGCTCCGCAGCTTCTTCTTCTTCTTCTTCTTCTTCTTTTTGTCACCATCCGACGCTGCTCGCTGGGGGGCATTTGGAGCAGAGAGATCCGACAGAACGCGAGTCGTGGGAACTGAACCAAGGACGCACCACCACCGGGAAATAAGGGGTTTCCTATTTTTTTAAAATAATATTATTATTTTATCTCTTTTTTTGGTGAAAATGTTCGATTCCATCAGCAGCAGCTTTCAAACAGCAGAGGAGAAACACTGACGCTCCAAGTGCTTGTATTCAAATAGGAGGGGATTTTTTTCCTTTTCTTTTTTTAAAATTTAACATCCGTGGAAAGCCATTGTGCATCTTGAGGCACCAGAACTGAAGAGTCTTCCCCTAAATCGATGACACTACACAGGTGCAGAAATGGCGTGCTTTTATTATTTTTTTTATTTTTTTTGCTGGCGGACTTTAAGATGAAACAAAGTCCAGATTAGCTGCTTTATTCCTCTTTTTTCTTTTTAAACACACTCTTCTTGAGACACTTTAAAAGTGAGACTGAACCAAAAGGAGATGACATTTTACCCCAAACTGCAACGGCCATTCAGCCATCTTAAGGGGCCTAGAGAGAGATGGAGAGACTAACTTTACAACTAGCAACCGGTAAAAGACGCGGAGAAGAGACTGTAGCGTGAACCAGAAAGTAGGATGCGTTTATGTGAGGATGCTTTAAAAGTCACAGGCTGGTTGTGGCTGCAACAATGCCTCCTTTGCATTATCAAACACTTGCAAAAAAAAAAAGAAAAAAAAAGGATGGGCTTTCTTCCAATGCGGTGATCAACAGAGGAGATGAGTTCCTATCGCTGACATTCAATCAGAAGAGTTCAAGGATTTGGGGAGGGGGAGGAGGGAAGTTGCACTAAATATATAAATATATATTTATATATATGTGGAGGTCTAGTTTCCTGCTGCAACAGCTCAGTGTTGCACACAGTGAGAGAGCTGCTGTTTCAAAAGGAAAGGCGAATCCAGGAGGCAGTGCTGAGGCAGTGAGGATGTCAAAAATAATGCACTATAGTGGGAAAAGGAAGGAGGAAGAAGAAAAAACCCAACAGTAGTGGGTGTGAGGAGACGCAGGCAGTAAACTGTCAAAGGGCATTTAGGCAGCAGCCGTATAGCAGGTGCACCCAGGGGCCTGTACCACCACTGCCCCCCTGCACGTTGCTGATTCAAACATTCAAATGCTTAATTTCTTTCCCTTTTCACTTTGCCAGAAGGACATACAGAGTCTTTAGCGACTGATTGTCCAAACGCAATTCTTGAGTAAACTCAAATTCAACCCCCAAGAATTGTGTATGGACATCTGTTGCTGCAGACTCACATTCATCACTGCTGTCTTTGGCCGAGCGCCACATCGAGATTGTGGGGCCTCCAAAAAAAAAAAAAAAACGCACAAAGAGGGGGATAGGAAGGCCTTTTTAAGTCTTCGTTTTTTGTTTTGTAACTGTCTCGTTTCAGGTAAGATACAAATCGACAATTATGCATGATATGGAGAGAGAGAGAGAGAGAGAGAGAGAGAGAGAGAGAGAGAGAGAGAGAATAAAAGAGGACGCGGGGCCAATAAAAGTGGAGGAAACCTGAATCCGGCTCGTGTAATGTGTTTTTCGGGGTGTGCGTTGTGCTCGGCCCGATTGGTATTTACACTTTGTCGAAGATCTAATCAAGACTGTTTGTTTTAAAAGGCACATATCGACTGGAGGCATTGATGTATCGACTGTGTTCGGCAAATAGTAGAAAGCAGAGAGTTGAGTGTTCCCAGACTGAGGCCTGCATGCTGCAGAGATGCACGTTGTGGATGAAAAAAAACACACACACACAAAAAAACACACACAAAACTGGAGCATCAGATGCGTAAAGTAGCATCAAAAATAAACAGAAATAATTATATTAAAATGCAAAAAAAAAAGTTTGGTTAAAAGCTACGTTTGACTGGAGATTAAAAATAAATAAATACAAGCTTAAAAAATCTCTAATCATTTGTTAATACACTGAGAGCAGATTTACAGCCTGTTAGGGATCATCTGCACAAAGGCTCTTCAGCTGCATTTATCAGGAGAAAATGTTGCTTCTAATGCAAAAAATCAAAGGCAGCTTACTGAATTTAAAGGTGGAAGAGTATTAAAAGAACAAAAGAGAAGAAAAAAAGAAAACGTGGCCTGATGATTGATGCTGCCAAATCTGTGGAGCCAAACAGCGTCACTGATAAATCACGTGGGGACACTTATTGGCTCATTAGATCATTTTTCTTTTGTTTATTTAAAAGAGAAATAATTTTAAAATATCTTTATTTTTCTGTTTAGTAATAAATCAAACAATTCCTTTAAATATATAAACAATTAAACAGTTTAACTAATATAATAAATTAAAATATAATCTAATAAATATACTTTTTTTTAAAGTAGTGCAAAATAAACTCACATAAATCACTTTATTTCTGCGTTTTCTTCGTTTTAAATGTGTTTAAAATGTGTTCCTGTTTGGTTGCCAGTTGCACTCACTAATTAATTCGAGACACACACACACTCTCTCACACACACTCACACACACACAAATGGCCAACGTAGTGCAAAATAAACTCACATAAATCACTTTATTTCTGCGTTTTCTTCGTTTTAAATGTGTTTAAAAATGTGTTCCTGTTTGGTTGCCAGTTGCACTCACTAATTAATTCGAGACACACACACACTCTCTCACACACTCACACACACACACACAAATGGCCAACGTGTGTATTGTTGTTGAACATTAAAGGCTAACCTCTCCTAATTCCTGGGGATTAGTGCATCTTGTTTGCTCTTGCAGAAACGCTTCTGTGTCCAACGTGGATCGTTTCTTCTTCTTCTGCTTTATTTAGACTTATTTTACAGAATAATCGAAGCCTCGAAATTACAACGTAGTACTTGAAGATTTTTTTTATTTTTTTATTTTTTTTGAACGAATGCATGGTGTGCACACACGTGGGTTTTTTCCTTTAACAGCTACAACTGGAGTGTTTTTGCATTAAAATCTTATATTTTAATAATAATCAGCAGGTTGTGGTGCTGAGCAGGGACCAGTCTGACTACTGGGAGGTTTTATTTGTGGCTATTGGTGCTAAATAAATAACCTGTTTTTAAGGCTTTTTTCACAAATCACACAAACAGCTCAGTTTTCACAAGTGTGTGCACCTTGCTGTGTGTGTTTGTAGCTTCAGTATTTTGCTCACATACATGCTTTAAATCTGGATTCTTTGCAGGAAACTATAGGAGCCTGTAGGTGCAACAGGAACACACCACCCTAAGGATTGTTGTTTTTTTTTTTAAGGATGAAAAATAAAAATAAAAATCACTTTATATAGCAAATAATAGCAGATTACACCAAAAAATGCAGAAAAAGGTTAAATTATTATGATTTTGATAACAATCTAAACATATTTATATATATTCTTTGACACAAGGATGAAGTTTTGCTCTTTTTTATGAAATTATTTCACGTTAGCAGCTCTGTAGGCTAAAGATAATTCAGTCTCATAATGCAAGAGTTTATTTTTCTTGTTTACTTTATGTTTGTTTACCTCCGGCTGAAGCTTTTTTATTTTTTTATTTTTTAATTCCCACCGTAGTGACTTGAGCTGTGCACGTCCTGGTTCTGATGGGATGATGCAGGTCCAGCATCGTCTCCTGTTGAGCAGCCATCAGTCAGTCAGTGTGCAGGCTTCAGGCCCACAGAGCAGTCCAGACCTGCAGCAGTTAGACATGCACATGCGTTCTGGTTCTGGTGAATAACAAGAGAAAGTGAGAGAGAATTAAAAATAATAAAATAAAATAAAAAGTGGAAGCTGATTTGGAATTATGGGAATTTTATGCACACAAACAACAAAATATTTATATTTAAAATTATAAGCTTTAAATATTTCCAGAACCTGCACTAACTTTGCAATCTTTGTTTTTCTTAATATTTAATCCAAATAAATAGAAAAAAAGCACCATTTTCTTTAATAACACCAGCAGACTCCCTGTAGAAGCAGAACCATGTTTGTGACCATCTCCTCCTCACCCAGAGCCTCTCCAGCCTCCTCGGCCTGCCCTGGCTGACACAGAGCTACATTTTCTCCTCTCTCACCCCCTCACAGCCTCATTAGCATTTCCTTTCTACCGGCCATTATAGGCCGGTTTCCCGTTGCAAATCGGACTCCACAACCGAGAAAAGGTTTTAGGTCGCCCCGGGCGTTCAGGGGAGGGCAGCCCGGAGGCTAGACCTCGACCTCCCGCAGTGGTCCTGTAGTTCACACCCCACCCACCACCACACACACACACACACACGTATATATATATATGTACATCCATCCAGCCTCCTCCTGCTCCTCTTATGAATATTCCAGCTGAGCGTGGCTATAGGAAGCTAAAATCTCCCCCAAGTCGTCTCCAATCAGCCTAAAACTGCAGGGAGATCTCACAACTGGGTTTAAATCGATCATATAAACTATCAGCACGAATTATGGAAGCGTGATGTAAAATCCTAATTGTGGAAAGAAAGAAAAAAAAAAGGCGTTTGGAGTTTGGAGAGGCCCCTGTGCGCGCCGCAGGGCGGGATGGAGCCTCACTGGGTGTTTATGGGACACAGTCCAGAGGTTTTTGCAGTTTTAAACCACTTTTAAACCACAAAACGAGCACAGTGACGGCACTTAACAATCAGAATAAAAAATATATTTATGGCATTTGTATTTGTAAATTTAAGAGGAGAGAATTTACGAATGATTTCCCAAAAATAAAAAGAATTTCTAAAAATATCTCATCACACATATGGAACAAAAACAGGAATAAAATCGCGACGAACGCATTTAGTTCAAATATTTTCAAAATACACTCCAGCAAAAAATACAATTATGCCACAACACAAATATGATATAAAAAGTCTTTTTTATTTGCATTTTACGGGAAAAAAATACAAAAAAATTTAAATAAAAAAGCGTGAATCACACAGGCCAAGCAAAGCACTTAGAAGTAAACTATTAACATTTAATAAACGGGTTCAAAAGCTGCTTGTAAAGAGATATAAAGACATTTAAGGGTTTATCAAGATGTTTCTCAATTACAGTTAAATCTGTTTCTGTACAAACAGATGATAAATAACCAATATGTAGTTAAATTAAATATTTCTGCATGAGTTTTAATTGTTGGCATGTTAATAAAAGCCTAAAATGTCCTTATATCTCCTCACAGCAACATCATGGTGAATTATGAACACTTTATTAAATGCTAATGTACAGGCTGGTTACA
>NW_007578174.1:202850-212101 GCF_000690725.1 Stegastes partitus
AAAAAATATGAACTGATCTCATTTGCCACAGTGTCCTGATTTAATCCTGAGCGCCTGAGGACAAAAATATTCAACATTGACGTGTTAAAACAAAGCAGGAGAGCAACCAGAGAGGACGCAAAGGGCCGATTGTAGTTGTGACTTCTTAATGGATGTGTTTGTGTGACATAAATAAAGATTTTTTTTCTCTTATATATATTGAAAGTATAGGCTGAGACAACATGCCCTCTGTCGTGTGTCACATGAGCATCTCAGAATCCACTCATTTTTCTGTCACTTTGGCACAACAGTTTCCACAGAGGCCTACAGTGAGCAGCCCCCTTTTTCTGGAGCAGAATGGCTGCACATGGCGCTGAAGGCACCGCTTTATGTCCAAGTGCCTGGTTACAGCGTTGCACTAGTTTGCTCACACAAGAGAGGGGGCACAAGAGAAACACTAAACGTCATGCAGTGCGGTCAGAGAGTAAACAGTGTCGGGATTGTAATCTCTTTTTGGGTAGAAAATAGGGCTGTTGTGTCTTTAAGAGGGGCTGCTGGTCCCTCATCGCAGCTGCTGGCGTGTGTGTGTGTGCGTGTGTGTATGTGTGTGTGTGTGTGACATAGAGGACAGCGGAGATTCATTACTTAAGCAGTACAATGGACATTTATCACCCCGTGGTGTTATTCAAATTCAGTACCAAGCGAGGACCTTCTCCACTCCTCTCTCCGCCTTGCGTCGCGGCCGCAGCGTCTCATTGTTGGAGCGGCGCAAAGAAAAAGCCAGGAGGGCAGAGAGACATGCATCCAGTCAGTCAGTCCGGGAGACACGTAAAGGGAAGGATGGGAGAGGAGAAGCAGGAGCGTCTCGTCCGGAGTGTAACGAAGCCTGGTGCTCTCCTGCTCCGCAGCTTCTTCTTCTTCTTCTTCTTCTTCTTTTTGTCACCATCCGACGCTGCTCGCTGGGGGGCATTTGGAGCAGAGAGATCCGACAGAACGCGAGTCGTGGGAACTGAACCAAGGACGCACCACCACCGGGAAATAAGGGGTTTCCTATTTTTTTAAAATAATATTATTATTTTATCTCTTTTTTTGGTGAAAATGTTCGATTCCATCAGCAGCAGCTTTCAAACAGCAGAGGAGAAACACTGACGCTCCAAGTGCTTGTATTCAAATAGGAGGGGATTTTTTTCCTTTTCTTTTTTTAAAATTTAACATCCGTGGAAAGCCATTGTGCATCTTGAGGCACCAGAACTGAAGAGTCTTCCCCTAAATCGATGACACTACACAGGTGCAGAAATGGCGTGCTTTTATTTTTTTTATTTTTTTTTTGCTGGCGGACTTTAAGATGAAATAAAGTCCAGATTAGCTGCTTTATTCCTCTTTTTCTTTTTTAAACACACTCTTCTTGAGACACTTTAAAAGTGAGACTGAACCAAAAGGAGATGACATTTTACCCCAAACTGCAACGGCCATTCAGCCATCTTAAGGGGCCTAGAGAGAGATGGAGAGACTAACTTTACAACTAGCAACCGGTAAAAGACGCGGAGAAGAGACTGTAGCGTGAACCAGAAAGTAGGATGCGTTTATGTGAGGATGCTTTAAAAGTCACAGGCTGGTTGTGGCTGCAACAATGCCTCCTTTGCATTATCAAACACTTGCAAAAAAAAAAAGAAAAAAAAAGGATGGGCTTTCTTCCAATGCGGTGATCAACAGAGGAGATGAGTTCCTATCGCTGACATTCAATCAGAAGAGTTCAAGGATTTGGGGAGGGGGAGGAGGGAAGTTGCACTAAATATATAAATATATATTTATATATATGTGGAGGTCTAGTTTCCTGCTGCAACAGCTCAGTGTTGCACACAGTGAGAGAGCTGCTGTTTCAAAAGGAAAGGCGAATCCAGGAGGCAGTGCTGAGGCAGTGAGGATGTCAAAAATAATGCACTATAGTGGGAAAAGGAAGGAGGAAGAAGAAAAAACCCAACAGTAGTGGGTGTGAGGAGACGCAGGCAGTAAACTGTCAAAGGGCATTTAGGCAGCAGCCGTATAGCAGGTGCACCCAGGGGCCTGTACCACCACTGCCCCCCTGCACGTTGCTGATTCAAACATTCAAATGCTTAATTTCTTTCCCTTTTCACTTTGCCAGAAGGACATACAGAGTCTTTAGCGACTGATTGTCCAAACGCAATTCTTGAGTAAACTCAAATTCAACCCCCAAGAATTGTGTATGGACATCTGTTGCTGCAGACTCACATTCATCACTGCTGTCTTTGGCCGAGCGCCACATCGAGATTGTGGGGCCTCCAAAAAAAAAAAAAAAACGCACAAAGAGGGGGATAGGAAGGCCTTTTTAAGTCTTCGTTTTTTGTTTTGTAACTGTCTCGTTTCAGGTAAGATACAAATCGACAATTATGCATGATATGGAGAGAGAGAGAGAGAGAGAGAGAGAGAGAGAGAGAGAGAGAGAGAGAATAAAAGAGGACGCGGGGCCAATAAAAGTGGAGGAAACCTGAATCCGGCTCGTGTAATGTGTTTTTCGGGGTGTGCGTTGTGCTCGGCCCGATTGGTATTTACACTTTGTCGAAGATCTAATCAAGACTGTTTGTTTTAAAAGGCACATATCGACTGGAGGCATTGATGTATCGACTGTGTTCGGCAAATAGTAGAAAGCAGAGAGTTGAGTGTTCCCAGACTGAGGCCTGCATGCTGCAGAGATGCACGTTGTGGATGAAAAAAAACACACACACACAAAAAAACACACACAAAACTGGAGCATCAGATGCGTAAAGTAGCATCAAAAATAAACAGAAATAATTATATTAAAATGCAAAAAAAAAAGTTTGGTTAAAAGCTACGTTTGACTGGAGATTAAAAATAAATAAATACAAGCTTAAAAAATCTCTAATCATTTGTTAATACACTGAGAGCAGATTTACAGCCTGTTAGGGATCATCTGCACAAAGGCTCTTCAGCTGCATTTATCAGGAGAAAATGTTGCTTCTAATGCAAAAAATCAAAGGCAGCTTACTGAATTTAAAGGTGGAAGAGTATTAAAAGAACAAAAGAGAAGAAAAAAAGAAAACGTGGCCTGATGATTGATGCTGCCAAATCTGTGGAGCCAAACAGCGTCACTGATAAATCACGTGGGGACACTTATTGGCTCATTAGATCATTTTTCTTTTGTTTATTTAAAAGAGAAATAATTTTAAAATATCTTTATTTTTCTGTTTAGTAATAAATCAAACAATTCCTTTAAATATATAAACAATTAAACAGTTTAACTAATATAATAAATTAAAATATAATCTAATAAATATACTTTTTTTTAAAGTAGTGCAAAATAAACTCACATAAATCACTTTATTTCTGCGTTTTCTTCGTTTTAAATGTGTTTAAAATGTGTTCCTGTTTGGTTGCCAGTTGCACTCACTAATTAATTCGAGACACACACACACTCTCTCACACACACTCACACACACACAAATGGCCAACGTAGTGCAAAATAAACTCACATAAATCACTTTATTTCTGCGTTTTCTTCGTTTTAAATGTGTTTAAAAATGTGTTCCTGTTTGGTTGCCAGTTGCACTCACTAATTAATTCGAGACACACACACACTCTCTCACACACTCACACACACACACACAAATGGCCAACGTGTGTATTGTTGTTGAACATTAAAGGCTAACCTCTCCTAATTCCTGGGGATTAGTGCATCTTGTTTGCTCTTGCAGAAACGCTTCTGTGTCCAACGTGGATCGTTTCTTCTTCTTCTGCTTTATTTAGACTTATTTTACAGAATAATCGAAGCCTCGAAATTACAACGTAGTACTTGAAGATTTTTTTTATTTTTTTATTTTTTTTGAACGAATGCATGGTGTGCACACACGTGGGTTTTTTCCTTTAACAGCTACAACTGGAGTGTTTTTGCATTAAAATCTTATATTTTAATAATAATCAGCAGGTTGTGGTGCTGAGCAGGGACCAGTCTGACTACTGGGAGGTTTTATTTGTGGCTATTGGTGCTAAATAAATAACCTGTTTTTAAGGCTTTTTTCACAAATCACACAAACAGCTCAGTTTTCACAAGTGTGTGCACCTTGCTGTGTGTGTTTGTAGCTTCAGTATTTTGCTCACATACATGCTTTAAATCTGGATTCTTTGCAGGAAACTATAGGAGCCTGTAGGTGCAACAGGAACACACCACCCTAAGGATTGTTGTTTTTTTTTTTAAGGATGAAAAATAAAAATAAAAATCACTTTATATAGCAAATAATAGCAGATTACACCAAAAAATGCAGAAAAAGGTTAAATTATTATGATTTTGATAACAATCTAAACATATTTATATATATTCTTTGACACAAGGATGAAGTTTTGCTCTTTTTTATGAAATTATTTCACGTTACCAGCTCTGTAGGCTAAAGATAATTCAGTCTCATAATGCAAGAGTTTATTTTTCTTGTTTACTTTATGTTTGTTTACCTCCGGCTGAAGCTTTTTTATTTTTTTATTTTTTAATTCCCACCGTAGTGACTTGAGCTGTGCACGTCCTGGTTCTGATGGGATGATGCAGGTCCAGCATCGTCTCCTGTTGAGCAGCCATCAGTCAGTCAGTGTGCAGGCTTCAGGCCCACAGAGCAGTCCAGACCTGCAGCAGTTAGACATGCACATGCGTTCTGGTTCTGGTGAATAACAAGAGAAAGTGAGAGAGAATTAAAAATAATAAAATAAAATAAAAAGTGGAAGCTGATTTGGAATTATGGGAATTTTATGCACACAAACAACAAAATATTTATATTTAAAATTATAAGCTTTAAATATTTCCAGAACCTGCACTAACTTTGCAATCTTTGTTTTTCTTAATATTTAATCCAAATAAATAGAAAAAAAGCACCATTTTCTTTAATAACACCAGCAGACTCCCTGTAGAAGCAGAACCATGTTTGTGACCATCTCCTCCTCACCCAGAGCCTCTCCAGCCTCCTCGGCCTGCCCTGGCTGACACAGAGCTACATTTTCTCCTCTCTCACCCCCTCACAGCCTCATTAGCATTTCCTTTCTACCGGCCATTATAGGCCGGTTTCCCGTTGCAAATCGGACTCCACAACCGAGAAAAGGTTTTAGGTCGCCCCGGGCGTTCAGGGGAGGGCAGCCCGGAGGCTAGACCTCGACCTCCCGCAGTGGTCCTGTAGTTCACACCCCACCCACCACCACACACACACACACACACGTATATATATATATGTACATCCATCCAGCCTCCTCCTGCTCCTCTTATGAATATTCCAGCTGAGCGTGGCTATAGGAAGCTAAAATCTCCCCCAAGTCGTCTCCAATCAGCCTAAAACTGCAGGGAGATCTCACAACTGGGTTTAAATCGATCATATAAACTATCAGCACGAATTATGGAAGCGTGATGTAAAATCCTAATTGTGGAAAGAAAGAAAAAAAAAAGGCGTTTGGAGTTTGGAGAGGCCCCTGTGCGCGCCGCAGGGCGGGATGGAGCCTCACTGGGTGTTTATGGGACACAGTCCAGAGGTTTTTGCAGTTTTAAACCACTTTTAAACCACAAAACGAGCACAGTGACGGCACTTAACAATCAGAATAAAAAATATATTTATGGCATTTGTATTTGTAAATTTAAGAGGAGAGAATTTACGAATGATTTCCCAAAAATAAAAAGAATTTCTAAAAATATCTCATCACACATATGGAACAAAAACAGGAATAAAATCGCAACGAACGCATTTAGTTCAAATATTTTCAAAATACACTCCAGCAAAAAATACAATTATGCCACAACACAAATATGATATAAAAAGTCTTTTTTATTTGCATTTTACGGGAAAAAAATACAAAAAAATTTAAATAAAAAAGCGTGAATCACACAGGCCAAGCAAAGCACTTAGAAGTAAACTATTAACATTTAATAAACGGGTTCAAAAGCTGCTTGTAAAGAGATATAAAGACATTTAAGGGTTTATCAAGATGTTTCTCAATTACAGTTAAATCTGTTTCTGTACAAACAGATGATAAATAACCAATATGTAGTTAAATTAAATATTTCTGCATGAGTTTTAATTGTTGGCATGTTAATAAAAGCCTAAAATGTCCTTATATCTCCTCACAGCAACATCATGGTGAATTATGAACACTTTATTAAATGCTAATGTACAGGCTGGTTACAGTTAAAGTGTTTTCTTGTTTATTCTGTTTAACTGAAGCTCGTGTTAAAGCTCAAAATAGAGAAATTGTGTCTCATGCTGGAGCTACAGTTGCAGGGAAGTGAAGGCAGACACACTAACTACACCTGTGAGCTGCTCAGTACAAGCAGAGCTTCCCCTTAAATCAGTTTGATTTATTATTATTTTAAAAAAAAAGAAAAAGAAGAGTCCACAGAATTCCCATCTCACAGCTTCCACATTTTTCACGGTGACCATCTCTGGATTCCCCCTCATTCCTGTGGACCAGCATCCCAGTGTGGGGTGACACATCCTCAGCATCCAATGGGGTCACGTGTTACTGGGATGTAGAGGAGGTGGAGGCGGGGGGGAGAGAGAGAGGATGTGGAGGAAAAAGGCAGGAACTGTTACAGACGTGTGCTCCTCATTCATCCCTTTATCCTCCGTGAAGAGTGGAAATAAACACCACGTTGTCTTGGTCTTGCAGTTGATATTCCAGCTCCCCCTGAGGTTCAGGAAATAAGCCAAAGGAGAAATATCTGCGTTGATTATTAATACGGATGCGTGTTCCACTCCTGCGCTTCAATTGGTACCAATCAATGGCAAACTTTTTTTTTTCTTCATTTCATTTACATCCTGTGTTGAGTCCTGTAATTGAATCAATTCATTCAGACTGAAGCGTTCAGACCAAGCGTGTGTGTGTGTGTGTGTGTGTGTGTGTGCATGTAAATACGGATACGAGACCCCAAGGACAAACTTGTCTCGCCGCCGCTTCCACATTATATGAAACATTAACTGAGTCAGAGAAAATGAACGGCCTCGCTATCGGAGAACGCACAGGTTCCCGCTCAAAACACTTTTTTCTGATTTACACACAGGAGGCACGTCGGGCATCTGCATGATCTCTAATCATTTAACAGAGCATCCTGAACAGAGACGGTTAAAATATATGTCACACACACACACACACACACACAGCATCTGACAGTGAACGTGGCTCCCAGTGCTCACCATTAGCTCCCAGTCTGCATCATTGATAAGCACCAGGATTCCAGGCCTCCTGTGGGAAAACACACCGTTTTCAGTCAGACGCGTCTCCCAAAGGCAGCACAGAGTCGTGTAAAAGGTACAAACAGGTAGATTAGAAACACCAACACATCCTATATCTAGTTTAAATTTTTTTTAAAAATCTAACAATTAATTCAAGCTGTTTTAAAATACAAAAACACAATTATTAGTAGAAGTGTGACGACAAAAATGGAAATTATTTGCAATAAAATGAAAATTTGCTGGTGATCCTCAAAATTTCAAGCATTAGATTTCATTTTTTTCCCCCTCTTTTAAATTTAAATCTGTCAAATTAAACACATTAAATAGTCAATTATCAGTTAATACAGTTTTTTTTTTTTATGAATAATTCCCAACTACAGTTTAGGCTTAAACGTTCTGGGGGAGGTGAACAGAGGGGAGAGGAGGAGGAGGAGGAGGAAGAGGGGGACACGGTAATTTGTTTGAAACAGTCTGACAAACCTTACAAATCCCATTAATGTAATTTACATTTAAAAAGCAATGAATACACCTGAAAATAAACACTGTGTTCAGAAGTCTTTTCAGCCCTTATTTAAAAAAAAAAAAAGTTTTTAATCGCATTTAATTGTAAAAATGCAACCAGGAAGAATTTAGAAAATCTAATCTGGTGGTTTGTGTATTAAAATGAGATGCTGCCTGTGAGGATGTGTGTGTTCTGTTCACATTAGAGCTCATATCAGATCACAAATAGGAGCTTTTCCTTTTGCTGCTAATGTGTATTTATTTTTATTTGCAAATGTGCACAAAACAATTCTGTCCAACAAGCAGCGAAAGTCGTGACGGTTTCCTCACGAGACACGTGAGTGGCCGAAGCAGAAAGAGTGCAGAGAAAAATGAAAAAAAAGAAACTGTCACTGGAAATTAATGGGGTCCCAAAAATAACATACTAAAGAGCATAATGGAGATAATGGGGGAGGGCTACAACGGGCACCTATGGGTGAACTCTTAAACAGATGCTGGTGTGTTTCTTTCTCTTAAAAAAAAAAAGAAAAAAAAGAGGTAACTTTAAGTCATGTGGGTGATGAGATATCGCCCGGAGCAGATATGCCTCTCAGTGTAGATGCACTATGACGTCAATGGGAAAGGGCAACGCGAGAGGAACCTGTGAGAACAAACATGCACCCAAAAAAAAAAAAAAGAAAAGAAAGCGAGGCTGCTGCAGCGAGAAAGAACAAAAGAGCAGAAGACAAGGTAAAGACTGTAAACTAAATCACGTCCTTTTAAACAGATAATGAAGCTACACCTTGATGATGGTTTGCTCAAAACAAAACCCAAAAAAAAAAAAACACACACAGTGCCTGCTGCCAACATAAAGTACACACAAACACACACACACACACACATCTAATCTATAAGGTTTATAGGTACCCCAGCTTTTTCTCCATTCATTGGGTAGATGGTGCTATAAATAGTCCTGCACAAAGGCAGCTGTAAAAGTCAGCCAGTCCTATAAGGCTGCTGTGAGCCCTGGACCCACACACAGACATACAAATGTGGGAACACACACGCTCACACACACACACTTGCACACAGGTAATCATCTTACTGAAACCTATAACCTGAAGGCTAGACTGTTTTTTTTTTTTTCTCCTCACAGCATTTCAGCAGTTTTAACCGAAAGGGGGGAAAATGCTTCACACCACACAGAGCCGCTCTTATGGAGCAGTTCTGATCCAACGTTACATTCGTTACGGCGGCGGCGGAACCTCTGACATGTTCTTTTAGGTTACATCTCGTCGGACGGAGTGTGCGTCACTCACACGGAGTCGCCCTGGACGAAGAGCTCGGGTCGTTCCTTCAGCAGGTTCCTCTGGATCCAAACCAGCAGCTGCTTCATGTCCCCTAGAAAACACACACACACAGACACAGACAGACACACACACACACGGATCCAGGATGTTACACCGACCAGCACCGACATCCAGAACTCCAACCACAACCACTACCTGCCGAACCCCAATCTCACTAAAATGTAATGAGAATTTGTTTTTTTGGGCTGGG
>NW_007578174.1:212371-268218 GCF_000690725.1 Stegastes partitus
GTGTGTGTATGTTGAGGACACTGGAAACGGGGGGAAGGTTGACTGATGTCAGTGGCCAAGAGCACCGCCGTTCACCTTGAGTAGAAAGAAATAAAATTAATGATTTGCGTGTGTAAAATGTAGAAATGAAAAAAAAAAGAAAAGAAAAGACCATCTAGAGTTTGACGTGTCATTTTCAAAAGGTTAAAATGAAGGGAAAAAAATAAAATGTGAAGCCAGACGTATTTCAAAAGCATGTGCGTCTTAAAAAATATATATATGTAAGGGCAATTATGCTTCTCTCAAGCCTCGTGCTTTGAGTGAAATTTTTCAGCGCTGGAGCCGTAAAACGAACAACCACATTTCAGATTAATAATTTTCTGACGCCCATTAAACGCGGCGCTTCTCGTCTGAGCTTGAATATCAGCGATGCTTGAATTTTCTATGAGTCTGACCTCTTGAACAATCAGATTGACCTTGTCTCAACAATAGGCTGAGCCTCACTCAGACCCATGACAGCCACAAAGGCAACGCCAATGAGAGGTTTTAGGATAAATCCCCGCTAAACAACCAACAATGAATATATTAGAAGGTATGGCCAACGGTCACGTTAACATTCAAGGTGGTTTAAGAGGAGCCTGTGTGTTGGCTCTGCTGTGTTTCCTTGTAAATGCTGAATGTTGTTTGTGTTTAAAAATAACAGGAAAATGTGCAGAAAGCGTGTGAGGAACGCAGCAGAACCACAACTCAGACGGATCTCATATTTTCCATGATCACAGCTGTCTACGTACGCGTCCACCTGCATTAGCTCGACGGCGGCTTGACGTGATAACACTCGAGAGCAGGTCTAGCAATTGCTAGCAGCCGCATCACGCGTGTGCACGTACACGCCGTTGAAATTAACAGAATCAGGCCTCCTGGACCGGTTCACACAGGAACGAAAGAACAGAGGAGATGGAAAAGGAGGGAGCAAATAAACAGAAGAGAGGAAGAGCAAATACAGTAGAGGAAAGCAGGAGAACAAGGGAGCAGCAGCAGCAGCAGCAGATGGAGCAGATACGAGGGCAAGAGGACGACAGCGAGTCATCCCGAGCCAGGTGTAGAAGGAGAGCTGTAGCAGGTAGGCGGCGGAGATGCAGGAGTTGAGCGGATCAGAGGCAGAGCTACAGAAAAATAAACGGGAAAATCACATGAAACAGTAAAAAGGTTGAAGGTTTTACATGAGATACACTCAGAGGGGGGGAGATGTGGATGCTTGTAGTGGAGCCAAATTCAGATTTTCAGTTAATTAACGTAATAAATACAGGATGCAGGCTCACATGTAGCATTTTCAACATAAGAAACGAGGGTTTGATGTCGACAAATTGGCCCAACATGTTCCTGTTTGTGGAGGGTTCCAGATTTGTGGAGGGCGGCGTTATGGTGGGGTTGACTGGGGGACAAACTAGACCCACATATATGACCATTTAAAAAAGAAATTTCAAAGTAAAAGCTTTAATTATTCATCAACCTTAATGCTCCGATTATAATCAACTGACTCCAACTGCAACAAAAAAAATATATATAGGAGTAAAACATATTTCTTAAGTCTGTGACAGTAAAATATTTATGAAAAAAAAAAAAGGAGATTCTATAGGTGCCCGTCTGGCCGCTGAGGGCAACAGACTGTGCAGATGATATGTGATGTATGAGATGTGTGTGTGTGTGTGTGTGTGTGTGTGCAGCTCTACAGCCTGTTCAGGTTAATTGTAGTGCTGCCTGCCAGCTCAGTAGTATAATGATAGCGCTAGTTTTCTACGGTTCCAGGCCTCCATATAAAAAAAAAAGACAAATACCTCCTCTTGTCTCACACACACACCACACACACACACTAGTAGGCAGTGAATATTGACCTGCACCTCTGCGGGGCTAAAAACAGAACTAATCACTACAGCAGTCATAACTCCTTCTTTGTGGTGACTCCTTTCTTTGCACTCCTACTGCCTTTGACTATTGGTATTTTTCTCCACCATTACCCCTTATTCGCTCTTTCATCCTTTCACCCATTTACTTTTTCATTTGCTCTCTCTCTCTCTCTCTCTCTCTCTCCTCCTTCCTCTCTCATAAAAGTTGCTCTCTTCCCCTTCATCTCTTTCCATCTTTCTCTTTTATATGCCCTCCCTTTAAACACACAAGCAAACATGATAAAAGTTGCACACAGGAAAAAAAATAAAAAATCAGTTGCTGTAGCTCAACACACAGGTTGGTAATAATTCAGTTTCATCAATTAAGCTTTTTTTTTTAATAACAGAAACATCAGGCGCTGCCCCCTTTTTAATGGCTTTCTTGTAAAATGTTGCACAGGTCTACACATTTAAATCATCCTGAAGCAAAAAAAAAAGAAAAAGAAATGAAGAGATGTAAAGAAATTAGGAGCTGACGGATGAAAGCGAAGGTGAAGGGCTTTATAGCGCTTATGCGGTCCAGGTAGAAGAGGGGGGAAAAAGAAAATGAGGGAACAAACAGACAAGAGAGAGGGAAAATGCGTCACGGGCGCCTAATGCATCTTGGGATAGCTCGCGTTGCGTGGGTGGGAAAGCAGACATGGAGGGAGGGGAGAGAAAAGGCGCCATTTTGATGTTGATTCAAAACCGTTCCCGCTTTTCTTTTGTGCGTGCAGTTTTTTTTTGTTTTTTTTTAACCCTCCTTTTCTTCTTTTGGCTTTTCTGTCTTTCACGCAATTATGACGGTCATGTGAGGGGGATGAGCTATCCATCTTTCTGCTAAAAAAAAAAAAAAAAAAAAAGCTGGTGTGATCCGTCGACCATGGGGGTTTTGTTGTGCTCGTAGGAGAGGGAGAGCGAGATAGAGAAAGACAGGGAGAGAGAGAAAGAGAGGGGGTGGGGTCTTTCAGTCGAGGGTCATCAATCACCGGCTGGGGTCAAAAAGAAATGCGAAGGATTCAGAAGCAATTATATCTGCCTTCGCTGCACCCCCTCTGTACGCACACACACGGCGACGCGCACGCCGGCGTGTAAAGCGAAATTAGTTCGGGGCGACGTTTTCAGGAAACCTGACGAACGCCAACCAGGAGAGGCTCGAGATATAAGCAGGACGTGTGAAGCAGAATCACATGTGAGAATCTTAAATTTCTGAACTTTGTTTACTACGTGGACGCACAAACACACACACCCTCAGAGGTCAGCTGGTGCAGCAAGGTCATATCAGGCTGACATTCTCCGTTCTGGTCAACTTTTGTCTTTCAGTCGTCGTGGTAACGTCACCACCGTGGATGAACGGCCTTTGTTTCGTCAAATACCAAAGACGCATATTTCTCTTGTTCATTCGCTCTGTGACACACACACACACACACATATAGAATAAAATCACAAGACATTTTAAGCTCTCTGCGATTCACAGGCGACACTTTTACTCTCCTTATTTTCTAAATGACTCCGGTCCTAAGCTGAGTGTGGGAAATAAAAATGCGGCTGCAGGGTTTTCCCTCCTCCAGGTGGAGTTTCTAACCTGCGTTGGAAGGAACCTGAACTCCTCTGCAAAATAAAATCGAATCAGTTGAGATTCTGGGGAGCAAAACTTTTAATAAACTAAAAACAAAGGCTGCAGAAATTTAAAAAATAAACGCTTCTGTCACCCAAGTCCTCTCTTGCAACCCTCAGAAGCAACATAAACGTCCCTTTACTACCTGTACCGCCCTCCCTTCACACACATGTACATCAGCATTAGGCTGCTTTTACAAGTAAAAAAAACCTGAAAGGCCAAACAACAGACAGAGAAACAGAGAAGCACAAAAGGAAAGCTATTGTGTCTGCAGTTGCTTTAAATGTGAAGTGTTAAAACTGAGCTTGCATCAGCGTTGAATATCGACCAGTCAATTTGCCAGATTTTCCTGTTGGCACACTCGTGTCAGCAAAAACAAGACTTATTCAGAATATCAACTAAGATAAATCTGAAGTTACAAAATTCTGCTGTTGCACTGTTATGTTCTATCAGCAGGTAAAATCCAGGAATATTTTTAAAAGACACCTCATGGAACATTCATTTGCCTGTTGAAGTGGCAGCACACTGTTCATATCGGCCACTTCTACGTTCACGTTCCTTCATTTAGACATGCAGTGACGGAGAGAGCCACGATTTAAAGGTTCTGCTAATAAACAAAAGACACCTGAACCAATAACACGCCAATCCAACTTTCCAGAAACTCTGGCCAACAAGTTTACGACTCAACGACCGCTCTACAATGTTAATTTTGAAGGTGGTAATAACGATGCCACAAACACAACAGATGACCTGGGCGACTTTCTTCTTGTTCCTTCACGACCACGTTTCTTGTCAAATCTATGTGTGCAGTTCAGATGTGTGTTGTGTTGAAACTGATACGTTCATCCATTATCTATACACAGCTTAATCCTCACTAGGGTCATGGGGGCTGGAGTCTATCCCAGCTGACTCAGGGTGAAGGCAGGTTCACCTGGACAGGTCACCAGTCTATCACAGGGCTACACTTAGAGACAGACAACCAAGCACACTCACATTCACACCTACGGACAATTTAGAATCACCAATTAACCTCAACATGTTTCTGGACTGTGTGGGAGGAAGCCGGAGAACCCGGAGAGAACCCACGCTGCACGGGGAGAACATGGAGACTCCACACAGAAAGATCCCTGGTGTCCTCACCGGGACAAGAACCAGCGACCTTCTTGCTGCGAGGCAACGAGGCTAACCACTGAGCCACCTTGCAGCCCTGAAATTGATGCATATATGTTGAAAAGCCCCACTTAGTACCGTTGCTGGCTTTTACAGAAAAGTGATTCTCATTCAGACGTGAAGTCGACTCCCTCAGATCACTTTATACTTTAGATTATTGGCAATTATTTCTTATCAAGTAGCAATTCCGACTACACTCTTGCACAGCCAAATGTTCCCTCTGACAGGATTCCACATTCTACAGAAACCAAGATGGTGCTTTCTTGTGCTGAGGATTGGCTGATCACGATGATTTAACACAAAATCCATTTGGAAAATTTACATAAAATTTCAGAGTAGTTGTTTGACAGTCAGATGTGTTGGATGTTCAGGCATTCCTCTGTGAACACATAACGCTGGTCTTTGTGATTTGTAGTAAACGAACACGCATTAACACCGGATTGGTCCTTTAAGGAGGAATTCTAAACACACTCTTCACTCGGGTTTCTGGGGATTAAGCTAGTCCCTTCACGTTGTTTTCGGACTGTTAAAAAAGCTTTACGGCTGTAATTATGACATGCAGGTGACAGATGATACTCACAAGGTTCCGATTGGCTGGGAAGAGTCACATGGTGTTCCTTCACGCCGTTGAAAAGCAGCTCCGCTCCTCCTCTAGACAAAGAAAAGAACAGAAATAAAGCATCTGTGTTTGTTTAGAAACTTCATCAGAGTGGCTTTTTCTGCAACTACAGAGTAATTCATTTCTTCCAATAAACTTGAAATTTTACAAAAAACACAATGAGGCACTGTGGCACTGGTCCACAGGACACAACTAGTGGCCCGAGGTGAGTTGAGAGAACTGGAAAATGAAATGCTGTTCAATACCGGCAATAACTAACCCCGATTTGTTCTTCTTATAATAGTCAGTAGTCCTTGTATTGTTAAATCTGCTGGTAGAATGAGTCTGACAATGTGCTTTTTCACCCTCAGGATGTACAGATGAAGTAGTCGATGAGCCTTTCTATTCTGTTTATTGAACTTTCCAGAATATTTGGTCATTCAGAAGACATGAATTAATTTCCAGAACTTTCATTGTCCAGATTTGTTGAAGTAAATGCTGAAATGTAGCTACACTTCCTATTTCTGCACGTTCAGCTGACCAATTGTTTACAACAGTAATAGATTAACTGTACAATAAAACACTGTTGCTATAATTAGCATCAAATTAAAAACAACTTCACAGAAACCTTAGGATGCTTTTAAAGTTATATATCAGCTTATTTCCAGGAAAACTATGAGGCATGTGAAATAATTTATGGGAAAATGACACTTTTTAATGCTTCACTGTTTGGCACAAGTGGAAAGTAACTAAGTACATTTACTTCATAAGTAAAAATTTGGGGTACTTCTACTTGACTGGGGTATTTCTACTTTACTTTATACTTTCACTTCACTACATGTCAGGAGTTATAATGTACTTTCCATACATTTAATTGACAGCTGTAGTTAATTATAAGATAAAGCCTTTGGACAATGACTAATATGGTAACAAGCTTATAAAATACAACACATTGTCAAAGATTCAATTAACACTTTTCAAATATATTTCCGATGTCTCTGGGTTCCACCAAATTGTGGTTTGTCCCTCCTAAACTTTGTAACATGTCTTCATTTCAACAAACCAAGAAAAAAAACGACAACAGATTTGTGGACTGAAACTCTTTTGTCTCCCATTAATCATGTGACAGCCCCTCACATTGATCTTAAACTGAATATAAAGTAGTTCAATTTAGCTTCACCTGCAGCAGTCAGATGCAGTTAGAGGGACAAAACCAGAACCTTTAATACTTCAACTAAATCTTGGTGTTAATTCTTGTTTATATTGACCTAAGCAGGACTTTTCATACAGGACTCTAACTCTTCTATTACTGCTGTTTTGGTTCTGAAAGGCATTAAATAGTGGCTCGCTGCAGGAAAGTCATTATTTCACTGAACAATGTGCTGCTGATACTTAGAGGACTAATTCCTGCGTCTCATGTAGAAGCCTGTCATGCTCCGAGATGTCAACTTGTGTGTTTATCAGTGAAACCAGTCAGCTGGCAGCTCGGCTCACTGCGGTTCTGTTCAGTTCTGCTGCTCGTAGCGAAACACAAAAGCGTCTCCGTCCTGTCGACACACTAAATGTGTTGAGCTAACACACGAGCCCTTTGTGTGTCCGCTACAAAGACACAAACACGCAGGACAAAGCACCATAAAGGGTTTTTAAATCCACCTACCCAAACTCCAGATGAACCGCTATGGGAGCCGCCATATTGTCGGCACGTGAAGGAAGCGCCGGAGGCTGACGCCGGAAGTGACGTGTTTAAAAAAACACAAGTTGTGATTGGCTGTGAGGGGATTTAACATAACGGCATTCTGTGAATAAACTTACATTTGTTTATGAATAAAACTAAATTATAAAAGTAAAACACAATGTACTCGGTAGGAATACATTTATTTTGCAATATTACAATGTGAGAAATGTGAACACTGTTTGTTACACTGGATAATCATCTGACCCAATTGTTTTTGTTAAACAAATAAAAAAAAATAGTCATAGATACACACGGTTTAACGGTAGAGGTGCTTTTCTTGACTCACCTCTTTCGTAAAAAAAAAAGGAGTCTGAATACAGAATAATCAAGAGATACAAGAAAAGTTAAAGATTTTATTTATTGGGTAATAATCATGATCTAGTTCTTGACTGAATTACATAACACACAGGGGACTTTTTGATTTACCAACATGTATAGATAACATTACAATCACCCATGTGACACATAAACAACATCATGATTCCTGGAAGTTGCTTTAATCATAACAACAACAAAATCCTGCGATGAGGAAATAATATCAGCAATAACAGCAACAATGAAGATGAAAGAAGGACAAATTACAGGCACTGATTTTTGCCTTTTCATGTCTGCAGCTTGCAGCTATTTTTATCTCAACATCACCAGAATCCAAGGCACGTTTCTCTTGATATTGTCACACACTATATATATTTTGACCCATGAATCACACCTTATAGTGTCTTTGTTGGTACTGCACAGCTTTACATGATGCACTGCTTTTTCTGGTTTCAGCTGTGACACACACATACACCACATTGACATTTTTTGATGTATATTTTATTCTTCATGAAAAAAAAGCACTTATTTATTTTGCTTGTTTGTTTGCTTTGGAAAAATACAGAATACTTTAAAATATGTCGTATGTCAAAATACAAGTGCATAACCATTTAAGCAATTTGGACCATGTGTTTACAGGGTTAGGGTTTTTTAAGGTGGTTTTTATGCTTGTGGACCTATATAACCACACAAGCTCAACGTCATGATGGTAAACAAGTAGACGATTGAAAATTACAATATACGAGGAAGGTTCATTTGTGATAAGATTGACTAGATAGTTTTGTAAACCTCCACCGTGTTGCTAAGTTACTTTTATTTTAATGAAATTAAAAGACACTTTTGAGAAAATTTGTGAAAGATATTTAAACTTAAATGTCTATTAGATGCCTGGCAGTATTATAAAAACTTCAGCACATCTTCTGTGTGAACATATTCAACGTTTTGTTTCTCCTGAGCTCTCACTACCTCGTGGACTTCTTGTTGGTGAAATTATTCGCTGCACTTCTTTCTAGGCCAAAATCTCTGCAACTACTAAACTTCAGAATGGTGTTTCTATTTAAGAACTAGCATCCCCTTGGACTTGACTTTATTTTGGAGAATGATCACAATGGAAGCTCGTCAGTTTAGCTCTCTCTCACACCCTCTAACTCTGCATTTGCATGTCTGCGTGCGTCCCTCAGTGTAAGAGTGTGCAGAGGCATGACTTCAGTGTGTGAACGCACATCTGTCCCTTCTATCCCTCTCTCTCCCTTCTTCCATACGTCCTCAATCATACGGGTGACAGTTCCAGTCCCAGTATACAGGGCGGCGGAGGCTGAGGTGGGGGGTGGGATGGTGGATGGTCAGGGGGGTTTGAATTGCAAATCTGCTGCCTTCTGTTGGCGTCCAAGCCTTCGCAGGCCCTTCCTTGTCTTTATTCATGTGTTAATGAGGAGTCAGTGCAGGGGCAGATAGACAGATCGACCAGGGGCCTGGCGGGTGCGAGGAAATATGAGGCGTGGGTGAGGAGGCAGGCGGGAAAAACGAGGGACGAGCGGACGGCTGCAGTGGAAGTTTTGAAAGATAATGAAGACGTGATGAGTGCGATTACTGGATGCCGGTCTTCTGTAGCGGCTGGAGCTGAAGAGCATCCTCACGAGTGAAAAACAGTCATGGGGCGAGCTCAGAGGGAGGCAAAGAGGCAGAAGACGAGGTGTGGGTGGGATTTTTTTACGGTCGCAAGTTTCATGGTTACAGATTGTGTTAGCCGGGAATGATCACACCATCGCTGCGTGTCATGTCACATTTGCTAAGCTGTGCTGAGGTACAGCTGTTTAGAATGGTCGTTTCTATAGCGTGCTGAAGGATCGCTTTTGTATTGTTGCTTCAGTATACATGTTTAACACTGATATTGATATAGATACATCCTCTGGAAGATCATGTGAAAAGGCTTTTGTGTTTTCAAAGCTGAGAAATATCTTCGTATACATGTCTCTGCTTTCATCACCTCATGCCAATATTCACCCTATAAATTACAATTTCACAATTACAATACTAAACACATGAGGCCAAACAACATTATTTGATTACTTTTGTGGCAAACAATGCATTTTCCCCAATTATTTTCTGTCTTTAAATTACACTAAATTGCAAAATTCCTTCAGCTCTCGCCACTCAACCAAAAGTCGGACAGGATTTTAGACATCGAGGAATCTCACCTTCATGCACATTAACAGCCTCAAATCTGCTAAAAATCAACAAACAACGGGGTCAGGTTTTAACCCCCTCCCCAATATCTGCCTGTAGATGGACAGCAAACGTCAATGCTACGCTGCCAGGCTCCAGCTATAGAGCAGCCAAGGTCACACATGATCAGATGACAATGACCAACACAACGGATTAGCTATAGAAGGACTGGGGGGAGAGATTAGGGGTGAATTGATGACGGTTGGCTGGCTGGCTGGCTGGCTGGCTGGCTGGCTGGTTGTCTTGCTGGCTGGCAGGCCTGGGAGATCTTGGGTCTGTTTCAATAAGGAACATAAAGAGCTGAAATTAACATGTACCATGATACCAAGCAGAGAGAATCCTCTTAGAGATTACATCCATAACATGCTACGCCTATGGAAAGGCGGAGACAAAGACTTGGGCAAATGATAATTTTCTATTGTGGCAGATTATGGGGGCATCCTATCCCATTTGATTCCATTGTATTCCTTTCTCCTCCACGTTCTCTTTTTCTCGGGATAAATTTGGCTTGGAACAAACTTGACCCCCCTCTCCTCAGCAGAACAGCTGCCAGGCCGCACTACTGCCTCCTTCATGAGGGGAGTAAGCAGCAACAGCAGTATTCCTGAAAACATCTGTGTTTTGGTGCAAACACACACACACACACACACACACACACACATGTTGACGAAAGCACACGTTGACGCACAAACACACGCGTGCACACATGCGGACACACGGACACGCACACACTCCATCTGTCTTCCCTCCCTCCCACTGCCAACACCGCGGGTCTGTCTGCAAAACAATGTGTGATGCTACACACAACACGCATGCTCCAATGGTACATTTTCAAGCACAACACCACAAACATGCTTGCATTTTTTTTTCCACCTATGAAGATCATTGGAAGCACTAACAGGTGAGCTGAAGTGGCCAGAATTGTGCAAACGAGTAGATGTACGATGGAGAAAACGGGATTTTTCTGTCTACTTGATGAGGAACCAATAAAATTCAGGAGGTACTGCACTGCAGCTACGTAAACCTAAACTGGATCAGGAGCTGGATACATGATGTGGGGTAAAGATAGCAAAGTATACATCAGAGAAGGGCCAGCTTTGGTTTGACAGTGAAATGCTGCCCCCTACTGGCTGCCACTCTGCATTACAGGAGAATGGCTACTAAAAAGACAACTTCCTTTAAGTTTTATACTCATCGCTTCTAAAACGGGCAATTATCTAAAAGTGATGGTGGAGTTTATATAAGTACACTTTGGGGCTACATCAGGGCAGCTCAGCGTCCTCTTCGTCTATTCCTGAGAATTCCCGTAAACATTTATATCGCTTATTTTCTGTGGTGGAATGTTTTCCTGAAGTAAAAGGAGCAATACCACGATGTAGAAACGCTCTGCTGCAAGTTAAAGACGTGCATTCAGACTTTTTCTTAAGAAACTATTCAGAGATTTTAGATTTTAAATACAGAAGCACTCAATATGTAAAAAAAATCATTTAAAAAAAAATGAGGTTATATGTGTTTTATATGCAGGCTGCTGCATTGCAACTATAAAACTTTATTAAAAAATATTCTAAACCAGTGAATTTGTATTCTTAGCACAGCAGTTTGGATTTTACTTCAATATATATATAAAAAAGAAGTAAAATCTATACTAATTGCATTCCCTTACAGATTTAGTTTGACTGAATTTGATTTAAATTTGTTATATTCACCTGAATCTGCAAAAATAACTGTAGCGGTTAGAAACTGCAAAGCAGCAAAAAAGTACAATATTTTTATTTGGAACATTATGGAGTCGAGAACAAAAGCTACAAACAGTTTTTGAGAAAATGTACTTATTATTATTGCATCGCTTGCTTACTTTAAGGGGTAACTTTGGAAATATTTTATATTTTAAGATGAAATTTAAAACAATAAATGTGTCCATTTGTGACATTCAAGCCTGAGTTTATTTGTTCCTTTAGACAAATCTGTAAATCTTTTTTAAAAAACTCACAGTTTTGTTTAACAATTTTCTAAAACATCTCATCAAACTGCAGCTGCACCTATGATAGAATTTATAAACTGACAGATTGACAGATGATGCGCTTCAATTATTTTTTTATTGGGTTGTTAATAAAGTTATTTATCAAGCAAAGATTTTAAACATTCCTGCTTGTCCATGGTTATGATTTACTGGTTTGTTTTTTTGTCAGACAAAACTATTGGCTCGTCAAAAACATCCAGAACTAGCATGGCATTCATAATAAATCATTTAATGGCTTCAGTCACAGATTTGACGCTCTGGTGAGTCTTAACTGTGCTGCTACAGACAATACCAGCGATGTCCTGAACAAAGAATCCAACTCATTGACACAAGCAATCATTTTATTTGAAAAAAGTGAATTGCTATGTACAGTACGTAAAAAAACATGAGATCGGTCCTAAATCGTTTCTCGTCTTGTTTTTGTTTTTTTTGCTTTTCAAGTTCATCTCATACAGTCCTGTTGAACACAACAGGAGGATCCACGCGCTGTCAGAGCATTCCTGTACATCATTCAACAGAGGACAAATAAAAACATTTCACATCATCATCATCATCATCATCATCATCATCATCAGTGTTACCTGACCTAAACCAGCAGGCATCCTCTTGGTCTCAGAACACACCGTACATGTGTTAAATCTCTACATGTCTTCAGCATTATAATTAATGATTCTGATTTTTTTTGCTGACTAAAGCGCCCCCTGTTGGACCACAATGGGAACATTAACCACATGAACTCTGCTGCCAATGTAGAAAATGGGGGTTAAACTCAATCAAACGTCTCCAATGAGCAGGTCTAGCATCGAAGGAACATTTTCTGAATTATTTCAGCTTGAATGAGATCTGATCATCTCTTCATTTGGAGAGGAAAGGTTCAGGATTGACGACTTCCTATAATATTCTGAGCGGGGGTCTGTTCCTCAGGGGTCTCAGCCCTTGGTTGAGATGATTGCATAGCTCTGAGAGTCGGCTCTCAGGCCCGTATACTGCCAACACAGCAGTAAGGTAAAACACTGAGGAGTCCACCACAATGTGATCCCGTAGAAATAAAATGACTCCAATCATTTTTTTTTTAGCTCTATTGCTGAAAACAACAAATTTCAAAAGCACTCATCCATCGGAGACATTCTCTGTAGCCCAGCTGTGGTACGCACATCCTCAGATTCATGAAAAGAACCAAATCTGAACTGAAAAACAAAAATAATTCAAGATGACAGATTTTCATTCATCATTTAGGATTTTTCCACAGACACAAAACACCCTCACTGAATCATCCATCTGATTTTTTTTTATATTTAAATTGTGATTAAAGCAACATTTTACTCGGTGTAACATTTATCGGCGCATGCGTCAACCGTTTAAATCATTTCAGCAAATAGTTTGAGACCAAAGCACGTTCATAAATGCTTAAACACTCAGTGAAACATTGCTTTAACTGAAATTTAAAGTGTGTACATTCCACATTTCTTCCACGATGCCGTTCTCAGCTACATTTTGTGCACAGGACGCACGGTATCGGATGTGTTAGTCAAACAGCGGGAGGTTGCTTTGTTCTCTTAACATTTTTAACAACTCGCTAAAGCCCTTCGCGTCGAAGTTTCCGCATTACTTCTGCAAATGTTTCATTTCTGATACATTTATTAATGCATGCCTGGTACATTTTTAATGGGATTCGATGGGACTGCTTGATACATATTTGATGAGGTTTTATGAGCAGGGTTTTCCTCGGAATGAGCGCCGACAGATTCTCATGAAGCAACGTCCAGAATGTTTTCCATGTCCTTTGATCAAAACAAAATAAATAAGACAGAAATAATAAGAATAATTAAAAAAGAAAAACACATGAAACGCTAAAAATGAAGGAACTCAAACACGCTTACCGACACGCACACACACACTCACTCACTCGACTTAACATCTATATATGAGCTATGTAAGTTATTGTTGTCGTTTCGGCTACAGCGCTGTGAGTGTCTGTGGAGCCATTCTGTAGCTCTGTTTGGCCCTCTGGGGACACCGTATGCTGTTCGCACTAGAGGAGCTGGTCACCCTCCTCTCGCTTGCATTTAAATATTTTAGCGCCGAGTGAGGAAGTCCGCAGAGAGGAACAGAAGACACTCTGCGCCTTGTTTCTGAGTCCACAGTGAGTGCAACACGTGTTGGAAGTGAGACCCTCCTTCCTGTTCCCCTCCTGCTCACTGCACATGCTCCGTTAGCTGCCTCTTCATTCGCTCTCCCAGTGTTCAAGCTCCACGCGTTACTGATGCAAAACAAAGACCGTACCGCCACCAGCGGCGAGTGCAAAGTTGTTTTGGCGAAGCTGGCGGCTGCTATAGCTCGCTGTGGCGCACGGGAGGCTCCAGCTTGTGTGATAGGGCGGTGAGGACCTTGTCGAACTTCTCGTAGCGCTCCGATTGGCTGCCCTCGGAGCCGCGGCTGCCCCACAGGAGGCGCATCTGGAACTCCGTCTGGAAGATCTCGTGAATCTCTGCTCGCTCCTGAAATCCTGGAGAGGGGAGGAGAGAGTCGAGGATGTCACTCTATGTAGACGACATGTTACTAAATGTTACTAAAGAAAATAACAAGATAATAAAATGAAAACAAGACTCTGGGAAAACTAAAACTAATTGGTTTCTGGCTTTATTAAAAATCTGATTAAAAATAATTAACCCAAAAAATAAATACATAAAAAAAATACATGTAAAAAGTCTTTAAAATAGTCTGTTCATCTCTTTGTTTATACAGAAGTTTACATACAGCGTATGTCTCTCTCTTCTATTAATTACCACATAGAATAACAGGATATGATTACTGTCACTCCTACTGTTCCAAATATAAAGAAAGGTAATGCTTAAATATAATGATTGTGTCTCTCGCTGCACCAAATCGACGGAGAACTCAACATGTGTGTCGTGATGTTTTAGATAAAGTTTCTCCTCAGTGCTCGAGAAGGAAACGCAGTCACTCTACCCTGTAAATGAGCTAAAGATGGATTGGGAACATAATCTTCAGCTCAACCGGTTTTAACCGTATGAAATCTTCACTTTGACTTATAGAAGTGTTGATGAACCGAGCAGACTGAGGTCAGCGTGATCGATGGCAGGACACAGCAGAAAACACAGATGTGAGCTGATAGCTATCGACAGACTGTTCAATACGGCCGTAATGGCCTAAAAGTGAGAACCAATAGTGAGGTATTAAGAATCAATAAAATCAACAGAGTAGCCACAGGACGATGATGCATCAAATCGGTAATGCTGTGACGCCGATGCTGAACATGGTTTGTGTTTACAGGAACATGGTGAGATTTAACACAATACAACATCATCAGGCTGCGGTAAGACAAAGGGATTGTTTCTTCATTTGTGGAAGTCAGTTTGAATGAAATAACAGTCGACTGTAGTATGAGCATTAAAGGACCCATATTGTGCCTCTTCTGCAAATTATTAAAAGAATGTGTCTTTCTTTTTCTGCTTAAAATACAATGTGAACTTATTTTATTTTACACCTTCAACTCCAAAAAACAATAAAAAAATGTTTTGAATCACACGGATCCTTTAAACTAAACAATGCTAATTGCAAAATGGTGGTGAGAAAATTTGCTATGAGAAGAAAAACGCGCTAACAAAATGATAATAGTAATGCACCGATGCTAAGCATTAGCATGTTATTAATTGCTAATTATCACTATATACAGCACATGTAACGTGTGGGTTTGAAGTGTGGTGGCTGGATTCACTTTTCTAAGGGGAAACAGTATGATGGAGACAAATAACTTTAGCACTTGTACTGTCCAGCTTCTTAACAACAACCTCACTTCCTCATTCCAACAGTCATGTGACCACCACAACCAATCAGAATCATGAAAGGTTTAGACTGAGATAACTGTAAATGCACTTCTCCAAAAAAACAAATCTTACTGCTTAAACATGTAAATAAGTAAGGTATGATGTGATAGAAAACCAAACCACATTTTTAGTAAATGATCTGTATAAATTACCACCAAAATGTATGTGTGTGTATATATATATATACTACAGCTGATGAGTTTTGCAGGTACAGTAATGATGATGTTGGATCTCCAAAGCTTTTCACAAATCATCCTAAGAGGAACGTGACCATCTTACCCTGCAGTTTGGTCTCTGTGTTGGTTCGGTAGATTCCCCCGTGATGTGCAATGGTCCGAGCCGCCTCTAGGTGGTACATGACCACATCTACTCCCACCTCGGCGCTCTCCCAGGGCTCCAGCGTCTCCCCGAGGGCCACACCTCGCTCCAGTAAAGACAGGACGGGAATGATGTGGGGGAAAGAGGTGTTGGACAGCGCGCTGGATTCTGGAGGCAAAGGGGAGTTTTGAGTTTAGAGGTTGTGAATAAATAAACACTTTCTTTTTTGTGTGTGTTTGTGAAACTCACACCTGAGCTCTCACCTTTGCCGTCGTTCATATTCTTCATGAAGGGTTTAAGTTTCTTTTCATACAGAATAGCACCCTCTGTGTGTCTCTGGCGTAAAGTTACCCACGTCTGCTCCAGGCGGGAAATCTGAAGCAGCCAACGACACGACATAAATCTAAAGAATGCACCGGACTCTAAACTTTAATGGGCTTGAATGTAATATTGCTCTTACCTGCGGCATCTCCAGGGCTCTCATCACAGCAGCGAAGCCGAACATGTTGCCCAGATTGCTTTTCAACTCTGCTGCTAATTGGATGGTCTTGTGAAGGAGCGCCGCCCTCTCCTCCGTGCTCCCCGTGCAGCCGAGGAGGTCCACGGCCATCATGATGGACATGGTGTAGAACCTGAGGAACAAGATGGCGCTATTTGATAAAACATCTTAGGAAAAGTGAATAGCTGCTGATAGGAAAACCATCGTGGCAGAGTGTAGTGATGTTCAGAGAAATGGGATCTGATGGAGCTTTTAGATGCTGATGAAATATACGTTCTTTAAAGCAGTTTGCTGAATAATTTTACAATGAGGGACAAAGTTAAATAAGAGGAAGCAGTCACATTTAGATTTACATCCCTTCCTTGATGCTATATTGAGAGATATCTACAATAAAAGTGAAGACGATGAGAGCGGAATTAGCAAAAGAGTGAAAAAAACAAGCATTTGTACCTCTCCAGTAGGTCAAGTCTCAGCTGGTGTCCATGTGGTAGTGTCAGTAACTCCAGCCCTGAGGACACTCCCATCATCCTTTGCATTTCTGAGGACACACCTAATATTCTCGCAACCTAGCAAAAAAAAAAAACATGTGTGTTAAGCATGTTTGTGCGATTATGTTTATGTTTGCACACGTCTTTGTTTGTGATTCTGCAAGTCAGCACGGGTGAATGTGCACTTAATTGCTCTTCTATGTTTGGGAATGTGCTCTTGCTGATTGCGTCTATTTGTGTGTGTGTTTGTTTCGTACCGTGCAGTCCACCATGGTGATGTGTTTAGCCGCGGTCCTTGCATCCACCTCAGCCAGCAGCTCTTTGACTCTCTTCAGCACAGACATCTCCAGAGGCTTGTTCTCAGCTGGCATAAGGCAAGACTCGTACCTGTACAGGGATGAGTAGGACATGTTAGAAAATCCAGAACCATGGCATGGAATACCAGAAAAGGGATTTCTACAACTAGAATAGTTTAGTTGTAGCTTATTTCTGATTTCC
Source organism: Stegastes partitus (assembly GCF_000690725.1). Lineage (NCBI taxonomy): Eukaryota > Metazoa > Chordata > Actinopteri > Pomacentridae > Stegastes > Stegastes partitus. The sequence continues at coordinate 229,606 of NW_007578174.1, forward strand.
TGAACACCTAAAGTTGTGTCCACGTGCGATAATATCCAACTACAGTAACTTCCAATGTGCTTTTATTGTTACCTGACAACCTGCTGCCATGTTTTAGTGGATACTAAAAAGGTTATGTTTTATTAAGTTGTAGGAGCAGACTACTATGCCACTCATAAAAGAAAAAAAATGACAGAAAAGAAATCCCTAACTTTAAGATAAAACCATCCCCACATCTATGATGGAGCTCAGGACTTGACATGAGGACGGTCGCTTTTCAACAAACTGTGATTCTGTGTGTGATGAAAAGTACACGATGCTGTTAGGTCCTTATTGATCTTGTCTCTGATAACTTATAATTATAAGTATCTAATGAGGGTGCTGCTGTTGTTCCACATCCTGCTGCTACTTTAATAAACTCAGAGGAAAAACTCGTACAAACACTAAACTTCAGCTCTTGTTAACCTTTCGCAAAAACTTGATTTACACTATTTATTAATGGGTCTCATTAATCTGAGCTTCATCACAGTAAAGTTTTATTCTTATGGACATTTTACTTTGTAATAGATGTGATGTTTTTGAACCGATATCGGTGCTGAACTGTGGAACCTTCCAGAAAGTCACTTGTGACTGCATGCAGTTCAGATTTCTGCTGTGTTGAAAGTGATGCTGAAGTGTTACTTGGTCCGACCTGGTAAAATTGCTGTCGTGACTTTTGCAGAAAAGTGAATTCAGACAAGAAGCCAACACACTCCGACGCCGTCCGATGAAGGGAAAAGATTGCATGTCTGACAGGGGCTAAAGTTTTGGAACCTCTAAAGCTGCACAGATGCACAGTTTTTAACTTTAAATTGATTTTATGGCTCATATTTCAGAGTTAAAAAATCTCCAAAATATAAATAAATGTGCCAGTGCTCTCTAAGGGACGAACTATTAAGTGATGAAATGGCTCCTGAATGACCACAAACACACTGTAAGAGTCATTTCTGCGGTGCTGTTTCATGTTAGTTATGTGCTGTCATGTATACTTTACGTCAATATCGGTAGACATGCTGATGCATCAGTCCGGCTCAATCTATCCTGCCACAACATCAGCTGTTATATGGGATGAGATGTGCCAGTCATTGGCTCACGCTGGTGCCTCAAACATTCGTAGCCTTTCCTGCCTTAACTGCCAATTTCCTCAGTAGTGCTCACAGCGATTTAGCAATAATCCCCCTGCACCAGAATTTCACAGAGGACGCGCAGACATCCAAAGGTGCTGCCTGCGCTATCGCTGCTGCCAGCTCAGTGTCTCCGACCGTTTCCCTTTTACAAGCCTCATCTGCTGTGTCCTCCCAGGGCGCAGTAAGCCCAATAAAATACAGTATCTGCTGTGTCTCTGACCACAGCACAAAGTCTGCCCTCGGGCTGTGTCCCACAGGATTATCAGCTGTTTACTCAAGCCTGTTTTCCAGCCTCTGTTCAGTCAGAGTGCGACTGCAGTGCCTGTCAAAACTGCCTCTCTCCTATATGTGTTTGCCCTCTGTGACAAAATGTCAGCATGTGTATTGACCTTTGAATTGAATATGTTTCGGCGCAGAGAAACGCTGAGAGTCACAGGTGTAGGCGCAGTGGGGGAAATGGTAGCAGATACATCACAGGTTGCATTAATCGAATTTGATTTGGCTCAGAATTCACTTCAGCTACTGTGGGTTCTTTAATCTGACCACACAACCTCCTCTCTCTACATTTTTCGTACCCCTTGCCTCACAGAAGTTTGTGCTCCGTGGTCGTCTTTCTTCGAGTAGCTGCCTTTTGGCCAAGACTTTATCCTGCTGCAGCTGCCCCGCATTAATCCCACGGTATGACAGGTTTGTCTGGTCATCTATTCAGTAGGAATTCTTTTTATATTTACTACACCCACCAGTCTGACTCAACCTCAAGTCCAGCTTCCAGCAACTTACAACACAATAAACCATCCGCATGTTTGGTCGTATTTCTGCACCTACTGGACAGCAATTAATCAGAGGTGTCCTTTGGAAGCTACATGAAATACAGGTTTGGAAGTGCGTTTCATACCTGGATGGCCTGAATGAGGAAGCCGTCTCCACTTGTGGGGCGCTGAACATCCCCTCTCCTTCCTCTCTCGCTCCCTCCTCCCTCCCTTCCTCCACTCGCAACCGCTCTACGTAGCTCTTAGCCGGGGGTTTGGGAGGCCCGGAGGGGCAAGGTCTGAGGTCACAGTAGCTCCCTGCTGTTTCTGAGGAATGCGATTGGTAGCCGGGATGATGGGCGGGCGAGGAGTGAGCCGAGTGAGAGGTGTGAGCGGGGAACTCTGCGGGGTTGTTGCTGGCCGAGGGGCTGAGCTGAGGGTCGCTGGAGCGCCGCATCACGGGGGAGGGAGGGACGACGGCCAGGACACGTCCGCCTGAGTGGGCTCTCTGCCTGGTGACTGGAGAAGAAGCAGCCTTAAAATCTCTGAAGAGTGTGATTTTGTGTTGGTGTGTCTGAGCCCATGTATCTCCGGCACTTACTGGCACTGTACGCAGGAGACAGTGGAGTCTCTCCAACAGGTGACAAGGGGCAGCGGTACTCCTGAATCTGGTCCATGCTCATCGCACAGTTCCGCATTGCGTCTTTGTGGTGGTGGATGGTGGACGGGCTGCAAAAAAAACAGCAGATTTACAGTGTTAAAAATCTTTGAGTCTGGATTTAAAGTGTGTCAGGATGCTGAAGGGAACCTCACAAAGCAGGAGTGGTGCGATTAGGGATGTAAAGGTTGATCATTTCAGAGTGAGAGAAGAGGGAGACTTTTAATGTGACTGTCATGGTGAACACATAATTCGTGTTATTTTTAAACTAAAGCCATGTTTGGGATTTAGAAGCAGGAGCAGAAACATGTAGTACAGGGAAAATATTGAGAAAACAAATGCTCAGCTAATATATTTTTTTTAAACTAATTAACACTGGGAGCTGTGCTCACCAATCATCCCCAAATATTTTCTCCTTCCATCCTTGCTTTCTGAAGCCCAGTGTGTCCTTGGCATTGATTTTGTCCTCTGCTCATTTCCATTTTATAATCTCTATGAGGCACAGCATTTATTTCCACTGTACACAACACATTTCTCTGCTCCTCCTTTCAATGTCGACTCAATTTCAAGTTTCAAACGGCCTCGTCCCGTTTGAAACTTGAGCGATCCGGTGAACGAGTCATTTTGCGACTTGACTTGAGGACTTGATGCTCATCACTACTGGGGGAGGAGGTGCTAATGGTGTCTGTGAAGTGAGGGGGGGGACTGCAGGAATGTGGGAGGTAGGTGCACTAGTTCAGTGCTCAACAACAACACACACAGACACACACACAACCTGCAGTCGGCCACAGGTTCCGGCTCTGGTTCTGCCACTGGTGTCTCAACTGGACTGGGACTGTCTGAGTCGCTAATCATGTGTACGACATAAAGCGACAATGAAACAGCGATAAATTGCTTGAAGACTGCAGGAATAGAAATGTCAGGTTATGTTTTAGGAACTGCAGCTCCGCTCATCTCCTCTCCTGGCTCACCTGTGAGGTATCATCTTCTCCGTGGTCAGCCCGTCGGTCATGGTGACGCTCCTCCTCTTGATGTACGCCCCCCTCTGGCTGGATGGCGAGTAGGCCGAGCCCTGCTTGCTGTTGGAGAGGGCGAAGGTGGCCTCCAGGTAGCGCAGCGGGAGAGTTCTGCTGACTGGACAGTAGATGTGGACAGCGCTGGACTGGGAGACCGGCTTGCGTTGGCCCACGTAAAACCGCACCAGCTCCTGAACCGAGTCGAAGCTATCGGCCTCCAGCACGTACTGCACCTGGAGACGGAGATGCAACAGAATGTAATAAAGACATATTGACTGTACTTTGAGGAAATTGGAGGAAATAAGCTCTCTTTGTTGTGTGTGGAATTTCTTGGAGTGAGGAGCAAAAAAAAATAAAAAATCCTGCTGTTTTCTTTTAAATTCTGTGCTTAAAAACCCACAGCGTAGTGATCTGCTTCAAACACATAGAGAAGAAACAGACTCGTCGACATGCAGCGTAGGAATTAAAAGCTTGGAGGCAGCGAGTAGCGGCGGCGGCACAGCTGGTCACCGCCATACACCTGCACCAAATTAGCCTCCACGTTGTAATTATCTCAATCATTAGCGGCAACAAGAGAAAATAGGGCTTTTTTAAATGGACGGGACTTGGCAGGTATAAGTAAAAAGACATTCAGATGTATAGGCACAGATCTTGTGCTGGTTTCAAAGAGCCTATTGAAGTGAAACAGGAAGGAGGAGACTTAACTAGACGGACTAATAGCATTAATGACGGCCAGATTCCATTCGAGGATGTTCTCAATGGGAGACGTTGTTAATGGTATTAATTAAACCTGCTTTTCCTGAGAAAACTGATGAGCTCCTTTGGTTTCATTCACACTCTATCACCTGAGCATTCGTGTACATTGTAGAGACGTATGCCACACTTTTGTTTTAAGTTATGGATCACATGGAGCATCATTCTCGCCCGCCGACCTACGACCTGCACCTTCATCCAGCTGCACAACCGTTTGTTTACACGAGTGAGGAGGGCCGACTGTCTGGAAACTCCACAGCCAAATGCAACGGCCGATTACCCCGTCGGACCATTACGTGAATGATAGTGAGGCATTTCAGTTTGATGGTTGGCCGCATTTATTGGAAGAAGGAGTCTGCAGACGAGGAGCTAAATCAAATCGAAGACGAGACTCCGAGAACGGAGGCAGAGAGACAACAAGACATTTTAAAAAACGACAGCAGGAGTCTGGGAAACTGGTGGTTAGCGATGTGCGGTTACAGAAAGTCAGTGTGCAATAGGTTGGGCTGCGACTTCCCCTAAACAAACATGAACTAGACAGTTTAGATGTGCAGTAATCTAAATCTATCATACATCACTCTGCACCCAATTTATATGTGACAAGTAGCAACAGGCACCGGCAGGAGAGTCAAAGAGGATCACAGAAAAACACGGTCTGTCTATAGTAATCCTATAATATAATCCTTTAATAGGCTATCTCTGTGATCGCACACCAAGGAGACATGACAGATGTAGTTTTAGATGTTTTAGTTTTTAGTAGCTGAACGCTCAGCTCCTGTTACAACGAGGGAAAAGTTGCTCACAGTGCCGGATATCTGGTTTGCTACGACCTCGGAGGTAAAGTTACGCACAGAACCACGCATGGAAACAAACAAAAGCTTTTTTGGCATCTGAAAATTTAAAACGAATCCGGCGCCCTTGTGTTTCCAAAACTCTCCGTTTTTCCTGTTTACGTGTCAATAATTCAGACGGAGTTTCTGAAAATCTTCACCCTTGATGCCGTTTTCCTTTTTTTATGACCTACATTTGGACAAAAGGCCAAAACACATAGAAAAAAGCTAAAAAAGATCAGTTTATGTGTTAACAAGGCAGCTGGTTTCTGTTCTGGCATCAAGTAAAGCAGAGCAAGCGGACCAACAGTAGCAGTAAATCATCCTGGACTGCGCTTTCTGCCTACAGAATATCAAGTAAATCCATAACAACAAAGGTTTAACAAGGTAAAAGGCCTCAAATGTGAGCAAATCAAACCTAATAGGCTTCAAAAGATGAATACGCACCTTAGTCTCATTGGATTTGACCAGGACTTTACTGATCTTGAAGTGCAACACCTCGTTATCCCATCGACAGGTCAGAACGTAGTCGCCCACGCTGGTCAGAGAGTCCCGGACGAGGAAGTCTCCGTTACGCAAAACCAGAGTCTCCGACACCTGGACAGAGACAACATGCATGTGGTTTAACGGTACAAACTAAGAGGAAATAAAAGCTCCCAGCATACAGAGCAAACTTCTGAGCCACAGCCTGCGTGCGAACATTTTGCTTCTGACACTTTTGACTGTTGAATAATTGAATTTAGAGAATCGTGATTATTTATAACAATGCCTCAGGACAGTTTGTGTTGCTGAACAAACACAACTCTCTCCCTCACTGCCAAACTGTCTCGGCGACACGCAGTTTGAATTGGCAGTGATGGATAAAAACGCCAGAGACAATGGCTGTAATGACTTTCTAAAGACACACTTTATGGAGTTCAGCACTATTGTAAAAATGAAACTTGTTTTGAATTTATCGACAAAACAAGCAATCCAGAAAAGCAATGTCCCGTTCATTGTCAGTGGAACAGCTTCGGGCTGTACATCTTGCTGATACCAAACACTGCAGATGCGTCTCTGGTTTCTGCGAGAAGAGAGATCACAAATATTGATGTAATAGCCGAGGAGTAAAAGAGAAACATATCTCACACGGCGCAGCATCCCTTTTGAAAGCACCTGCAAAGAGGCTGCCGTTGAAAGCAGAAGGTGTGCAGAGCTTTAAATTCATTCAACTCAGGAAACCAGGCATGAAATATGCAATGCAACACAGCCCAAGGTAAACAGTGTCACAGACCAGCAGGAGGCAGCAGATACACAGATCAAACGCTCGAAACAAGTGCAGCATCGTCTTATCTCGCTCATTTTCAAACATGATTCTGTTGAGGTGAGTTTCTTTTCTTTTCTATTTTTTTATCTGATCCCTCGCTGCATTTAAGAATAAATCATGTTTTATGCTGACAGTTTGGTGGGAAAAGTATATAAAATAATATGACTAAAGGCAAACCTTCATTGGGCCATTCACCTGTGAGCGTATTAAAGTCTTAACTTCAAAAGGAAGATGAGAGGAACAGAAGGAAAGACAGGGATCAGGAAGGAGGATGGGATTTAAGAAAGCTAACGTACAGTAGCGGCCCACAGGGTGCGAGTGAGATCTAGTCACTAAGTATTGTTTTGGTTACCAGAGGGGGGGACCGGGGGTTTCCCCAAGTTTACACTGGGGCGAACCCATGAATAAATGAATATTTTATGTAAATTAAAAGAGGAAAGACTCACAGATGGCTGATTTGAATCCTTGTCTGTGTTTATGTGCGTGTGAAAGAGAGACAGAGGTTGATCGGGCGACAGAGCCGTCTATGAACAAGTGCCCTCCACATGTGCATGGAGAGAGAGTGTGTGTGTGTGTGTGTGTGTGTGTGTCTCTGCGTCTTAGTCACCAGCTGTGAAATTCAATTGCGTACATCAGCAACACACGCAGCTGTCTGTTTGGCAGAGTTTCCCCTCCTTCTTGAACGCTAAAGCAATTTCTACTGAGCTGTGACAGATGATGGGATTCATTAATCAGTGTCATTCTGTGTGTAAAGCATTTAAACTGTGCTTTCAAAGCCAGAGATGTTGGCCAAGCGATCGCTCAACTAATGCTGCCGGTTGACAACCGCGTCAAGCCGCACAAAAACGCCACCGTGTTTGTGTGTTTGTCTCGTTGAGTTGTGGCTTTTTTAATACGTACGATGAAACGTGGGAGGTTGAAATACAAACTGCAGCAACAGTACGTCTTTATTTATTTAAAATTTATTTCACCGCAACAAGGACTGAGAGTCTGTGAAGTTTTTCATTCATATCTTAGTGTATTTCTTGATAAAAACTGGATTGTTTCTAATGCCGACAAGTGAACAATTAGGTTTTAGTTAATTATAAAAACACATTTGAGCAGATTTAATCAAAAAACAGTGTAAACTAGAGCGGATATTTTCATCTCTGGCAGTAACAGTTAAGCCAACAAATACTGAAAACCCAAAGTGGGGTTTGAAAATCGCTTGGTCTGTTGATTTTCAGTAATCAGTGACAGAGAAAACTAGCGCATATCATCTCATCTGTGAGCATCTACCCATCTGTTCCATCCATTCAGGACTTCCAGTGTTATTCTAGTGTTACTGTGCATGACTGGATGGCGCTCATACCTCTCTGGGTATGTGTCCATGGTACCAGCCATGGCTCCTGATGTCAGCGGGGCTCAGTTTCAGCTCCTCCTCCAGCTCCTTACGAAGTTTCTCGGGGGGAGACTCCAGCAGATACTTCTCCTTGGAGAACTGATGTGAGGCAAACAAGAGGAGACAACAACGGGGGTGAATTTGTGCATCCGATTCATCACGCGCAGCTGCGTATTTGTATAGACGCGATCTATATATATAACTTTTATTTATTCAGATAAATCCTCTTGTGATTTATTTACAAAGGAGATTTGTGGACATGCGTACATGTATAACTGCATGATACAGATCATCCTACTAGTACAATGATGTAGAATGGGTGTACGGTGCAACAGAACGTCTCTCACATGCATGCACACAAACACACACCTGTGTTACAGAAGGCAACACTGCAGGGAAGCGTCACTGCGTGCTGCCTTCCACACAAACATGCACCCACTCAGTGAGCCGCACACACACACACACACACACACACACACACACACACACACATGCACGCACACACACCCACATACCAGAAACAATCCAATCGACCCTGACCTGATTACTAAGAGGAAGAAATCATCATGAGCAAGCTCTTATTGTTCTGTGTGCTGCAGAGACCCAGCTTTAGCCTTTAAGTGTGGCCACTCAGGACGACTTGTATTAATGCCAAATACACACTCACACACATTAACACACCAGATACACAAACAAATAGATATGTATAAATATATATTTGCTCTTGAGCTGTGCGTAAGTGATTATTGAGACCTAGAAGCTCCAGAAAGAAACCTGAGAAATGACAAGCTCTTGATTTATCTTGCATTTGTCCACGTGGTAACACAATTCATTAAGAACTCGACATTTTGCATCAGCTACTAAACACAGTGTCTATTCAAGCACTCAATTTGCTTAGGTAAGGAAGAAAAATGGGAAATCCCACAACGGGACGCCGATGTTTTGCGAAGACACTGATGACTGCGAAAAAAGCCCGAGTTCAGACAAACAACCTAAGATGATTAAAACAGAGGCCGCACATACGCAGATGCGAGCGCTAACACAAATATGCACAAAACAGAGAAATCCACACAGGAATAAACAGCGAAAGGAAATCATCTCGACTCTGCCAATATGAAGAGAAATGAGACTGGAGACCAAAATAAACAGTAAACAGCCTTGTCGCTAAGGCTGGTCCCGTCGCTGCTCCTAATATTTTCCCTCTATCAGCTCCTCTCTCTCTCTCTTTGTTTTTGGGGTCAATGTTTTTCTCTCAGTTATATTTTTTTCCCTCTCGCCCGTAGTTTCTCTCTTCAATCCCCACGATTGAAAAAAGTTTCCGACTTTGCCGAGAGTTTTGTAGCAGACCGAGGGGCGAGGAGACGGGAAGCCGGTGATGATGTGTGTGCACAAAGTGTGTTTCTGCCTCCCCGTGTGAGCCTGCGAGTGTGATACGATGAACCAAACATTCGATCTTATCGTCTCCAGGTCACCGGCAGATGAAATTATTAACTTCCTCCACTCCTCGCTCCTCTCCCACCTCTTTTCCGCCTCTCTTCTCCAATCCTCCCGGGAAGATGGGAGGAATATCACCGCCGAGGCTCACTCTCCCAGATTAGATTTGAGGTGTCTGTGTGTGTGTGCGCGAAGGGGAGAAGAGGCCAATAAAAGAGCAGAGGGGTCAAGTGTGCAGTTATTGCTTTTCCTTGTCTCCGTGGAAACCCAAGAGGGGGCCTGCCGCTGAACTCGTGCTTCGACAATGGAGGTGGTGCGTACGTGTGTGTGTGCGTACATATGAAGGGTTATGAAGGCAAATTGAAATGTCAACAGGCCTCTATTTATGATGCGGTTCATGGAATAGGCCGACATCGGAGGGGACACGCTGACAGAAAGACCGAGAAATGCACCGACGATAAAAAAAAGTGGTTTGACAAGGACGCGCAAAGACACGGAAATGATCGACTCTCTGTGCGGTAATGTATGAATAAAGAATAAAGAGTGTCCCGCGCACACACTAGCAGCCATCTGTCTAAATCATCCTATGTTAATATCGCAGCGGAATTCATCTTTGTGCACCTTCATCTTTGTGAACCCCTTTTGTGTTGTGAGTGCTTGCTTCGGTGGAACAACACAACTACAGACAATACTGGGGGGTGGGGGGGATGAGTTGCAAGAGCTCAGGAAGGGTGAGAATAAAGAGCAGAAAATTCTATTTAGGAACAACGTGGTACCTGATGACAAAAGGGAAAGACACAAAGGAAATGAGGACAATGGAAGACACTGACGAAGCCCAGTATGATATTACTGCTACAGTTACAATGACTGGGAGTCACTGTGCCACTGAGTCCTTGGCTGCCGTCGCAAAGTGGCACCGTGGGCCCGTCGGTGTGAAAAGAAGAGTACAGTCGCAGCACATCCGCTGAATGTGTGCTTCTGCTACTAATATTAATAGTAATTCTTCTGCCGCTCTTAGTCCTACTCATCTTAACACTTGTATTTATTATATTATATGCAGATGTCACATTTATTACATGCTTGGATTACTGTTCGCACCACTACAACCACGATATAGCCACTATCACTGCTATCAGTAATGCGACTCAAGCTGCTGCTGCAATTAGCATCCCACTTCTTTTACTATTTCTACTGTTCCTACAAACACAATGACTGAATCTACTTTGACTGTTAGCATTATAAAGGCTACTACTCTGACTTCAGTTAACACGAAAGACAACAGAAATGGCTGGAAGTCATTGGCTGTGACCGTCCAGCAGTGAGATGGTCTCACAAGAGCCTCTAAGAATGATCGGTGTCTCCTGATGCCGTTGGAGCAGTTAGCAACACGTTCATGTGCACACAGAGATGAAATTCTGAGCAACAAAAGATCAAGACTTTGCAATTTTCCAAATGTTGTTGCTGTCTGCAATGGTGGAAGTTTATTGTGCAAAAACCTTGTTCGTTGATGGTGTCATGATGCTGTAGCTTGTTTTGGAACAGATTTTATTCAAGGAGTTGTTAAAGAATTACGAAAAACGAGTTCATTTGAAAAACAGATAACTCCATTTTTGTAGATGTTCAGAAAACTTTTTTTGTTGTTGTTTGCTTGAGATAAAATCAATCAAACTGAAGTTGAGTGGATTTGACTCAGTAAAAATGACAAAAATAGGGATAACTTATTGATATAGTCTCAGGTAGATGATAGAAAAGTGGGTTTTCTGAATGTTTGTGAAGATGGAATTATCTGTTTTTGCAAATGAACTCTTCACTTGTATCCATAAACAGCCTCTGGGCCCCAAAAGCCAACATGCAAGTTACATACATTCTTTCCAGCAGCCAGCAGGGGGCGACTCCTCTGGTCGCAAAAAGAATTGCATAGAAGTCTATAAGAAGACGGCCCTACTTTTACCTCGATTTGTTGCCTCAATAAACATTCTTCAAATCTTCAAACCAGTAGTTTCAAGTCTCCTTCAGTGCAGCATAATGCATGTTAAGCACATTATGGTCGCATTTAGAGTGAAATAGATAACAAGGCGGAGTGTGTTTTACTGCCTTGTGACTGACAGGTCACTGCTGCATCTTCTAGAACAAGAGTCAACAAATCGATAGGTGACGTCACAGAGGATACGTCCATCTTTTATATACAATCTGTGCTTATACAGTCGTGACTCGATAATCCGACACTAAATGTAAAACCTTCTTTTGTGTCGGACAGCAAGATGGAGGTGGCGATACAAGGAGGACTTGATGCTTGATGGCTCATTTGTTGTTGATGTTTATAGTTGTTATAATAACTAGTGTGTTATTAGAACACTACGCACCGCTGGATTTCACGCCCAATTGACTGGTGCGCTTGTGCACGGGCCTGTTGGTTGACATCAAAGGTAAATAAATCTGTCAGATTGTTCAGTCAGATAATACGCCATTATCCTTATTTGTGAAGTAAAACGTCATGTCGGAGTCAGAACCCAAGGCTGTCGGTATGTTAAGGGTTTATGGGTTCCGTTCGTTTTTTCCTAAAAACCTGTCGGACAGCAAGGTTTTCAGATTGTTAAGGGTCGGATTATCGAGTCACGACTGTACTTTTAAATACTACACGACTACCAGTAGTTTGTGTCCATGCTTGGTATTATCATGCCTCGTCTTTTCTTTTGTAAATAACTTTCATATCTATGTAGAGAAAAACATTTAAAAGTGCCGTGAAAGTCACTGTTTCTACTACAGCTGCCAACAATAAGTTCTGTTCTGCTCTTATTACTGTAACTGTAACTCCTGCTTTTGTCACGGCTGCTATTTTCCATTTACAGCGCGGCGGCAAAGAAAGAACTCGAGCACAAACGCACACTTTATATAAGCAGCCGTCTCCGTGCCGTGTGGGTCTGGTGGAAGCTTACAAGAATATGAGCCGATTTCATTTGCAGCATGTGTATACAGCGAGCACTGTTTCTTCAATGCAACACAGGCCAGCGAAAACTGTCAGACCAAAGCACCAGAAACCAGTTGAATTATTTGCCAACAGGCGGACGGACAGGAAGGATAACAGAAGCCGACGCGGCGCAGAACAGTCGGAGACAGACAGACAAAACAAGTAGCATGCATAAAGACAAGACATCAGACATTCAGGAAGGCGCAGAGGCAGACTGACAGACAACAGAAACTCATTAATGTAGACAGAGAGGCAGACATGCAGGAAGACAGGTAGCCCATTAGCGGATGAGAGAGTTTAGGCAATTTAGCAGCTGATGCAGGACTTTGCTTCCCCAGGGAGGGTGAGCAGAGGCAAACTGATTGGTGTGTGTGCACAATTACAGTGTGTGTGTGTGGGTGTGCGCTCATCCATCTGTAGGCATGTGTGCATATGTGCGAGTTCTACATGGGTGGCGCTATTAATGGATTGTACTCTGTTTTTTTTGGGATGGAGGAGAAAAAACAAAAAACCCCACCAGGTTGACGAAAAGAGTGAAACTATAAGGGTTAAGGGTTGATGTGCACGTGTGAAAACGAGCTATAGATAACAACACGGTGTGATTCATCACCTTATTTACACCCGACACGCACTCGAGCCTCCGTTCGTGCCAATTAGAGGGTTTTGTCTCATGACATCACCGCACGCTCCCGGAGAGAAAACCGACACCGCGATGATTCGGTAAGAGGGGGAAAAAAAAAATCAACCACCTACAAGGAAAATAAATGAAAGGGATGATAATGGGGAGAAATGCTAAATATATGCACATATTTATACATATATTAGGCGCGCTCACCCTTTTTGGCATGTTGTGTGTGTGTGTGTGTGTTGTTGCGGTTCTTTGGATTTGTTCTGTCTGCGCCGCGCCGAATTGCTTATTTCCTATGTTTATTACTTCGTCCAGTACTTGCTGTGTTAGTTTCAGGTTCCAGCTGTAAAATAAATGAACCTCATTCGATCGCCACTGAAAGTAACCGCTTCCCAACTGCTGCGAGTTTGGTGATGTTAAGTTTATAACAAAATAGAAAAAATACAGCCACAAGTATTTGCAATGTAGAACCCAGTGGGGTAGAGCGTTAACTCTGGCACAGATCAGCATGTTGTTGTTGTTTGCGGTTGAAATAGTTTCTGCGCTAATTCTTGCTGAAGGAGCACAAAGCCAAGTACCTTGAGCAATTCGAAGCAGTGTTACTAAAAAAAAAAAAAAACTCCAAGAGCGAAGGCATCAGTGAGAAATGAAATAGAAAATAACTGCTGACAAGTATATATATATATAAAAAAAAACCTGCTGCGGGGAAAAAAATACAGTCTTTGGCATTTACCAGCATGGATGTAAAGAGAAGAGAAGAGAAACACATTCCAACAAAAAAAAGCACCAACAAAAGATGAATGCATTCTAAACACGCTGCAGCACTTGGATCTGAGCTCATGTCAGAATGCACCTTCTTTCTTTTTCAGCTAGTGGGCTAGCCTCTAACCCTGTTGTCATGGTAACACCCTGAGCTGTGGTGGCGGTGGGGCTTTTTTTTTTTTTTTTGTGAGCGGGATCCCTCCTCCTGCACAGACACACAAACAGACTCGGGAGGTCAGGGGTCCAGTTCCTGAAGAACCTCGCCGGGCCCCGTGTTTCCTCCCTCGTGGGGCGATACAGACCTGGATTATTGCACCAAGACCCTTGAATCCTCATATCTCCCGTTACACACCCCCCCTCCTCGCACACTGGCACGTACACATTATATGGGGGGTTTACGTGTACGTACTTGGCCGATATCACCCCTCTCCAGACTGCTGTAATCCCTCTGTGCCCTCCAGCCTGATTCCCTGTACTACATTCACACCGGCTCTCTTGGGTGCAGGAGTCTTTAAGTCACATGTAAAGTGATACGAGCATTAGAGGGAAGCGTCGGTAACATTAGCCTCCTTTTATTTACTTTTTTTTTTTTCTACCTTGGCAAGGTGAGGGTGGAATTAAATCAAAGCTAATTCAACCGCTTTTGCAATGATGCAATAAAGAAAAATGGATACGACTCGTGCATTCGCTCCAAACAGAAAGTGAAAAAGTGATACTGCACAGTATGAGAGGTTTAAAGTGCAATGTTTAGTGTGTGGTTAAAGAAAGCATTGAAAAGAAGGGACGAATACTGCAAAATACAAAAGAAGGAAACACTGGGTTTATAGTTTAAGTAAAATTCTGTGCAAACACCCCCAAAAATGCAACTGATCAACAGATGGACGGCATTTTTAATTCAACCTAAACTCTACCTGATCCTGCAGCCTGCTTGAACCTTCGTATTTCTGTAGGCGTTAATAATTCAACTCTCATTTACACATATAAACAAACCCTGAATGCAACAATTAGCACTTAAAGAGCCCATTTTATGCACATTTATAGCTTCATATGTTTTCATTTGTTTTATTTTGGGGTCTCTTTGAATATTTTTCTTTACCTTTCTCAACTCTTTGTCTGAAACACTTGATTTTGGCCCCAAGAAAGGAAACTCGTCGTTTATGCAGCGTAACCACGGATCTATCAGTATAGGCAGCGAGATGTAGCTCTAGCAGGAGTGGCTCTAGTGGGAATATAATGGTGGGCTACGAAGCAGCTGCCCATTCTTTGTCTCGGGGGGATGAGAGTAGCTGCTGGGTGGGGGTTTTGCAAATGTGTGACATGGTGATGTAAATAAGTAACAGAAGAAAAGGCTGGACTTCAAACGAGGAAGGAAAGAGTAAATCTCTCTGGTGTGGACTGTGAGGTTTTAAGGTTTGTAGATCTTTAACATGCAAAAATAAAAAAATCTGCTATATGACACTGAAACAGCACATCAAGGGCTCTTTAAGGTAAACATATAGCAGAAGACCCACTGAAATTCAAAACCTAAGAGGAAGTTCTGCAGAAAACTAGTTGTAATCTTTCAGTTTAACATAATAAAAACAACAAACATTTATCTGGACATTATGCAGAAACAATCTCCTACTTAATTAATACGTCTTTGCTATTAGCACACATTAACTTTCCTTCAAACTTTCAAGAAACCTCAGATTAAACATTGGTAACCAGCCCTCCTCTGGCATAAATAGTTAGAACCAGACTATTAGGAGTTCTTTCAACATAATTTATCACACATCTTGCAGAACTTCCAGTCTGACTCTTTAAATTACTTCCACCAGAAAGTCTTTACAAACACCAGATAATAAAGAGGAATCAGCTCAATGCGTCACAGTTGATAGTTGTATCAGCCTCTCTGGGTAACCAGACAGCACAAAGTGTATTTATTAGCTGCTGTTTCCTGACAGTCTTTAAAAAAGAAAGCACCATGCTGCAACACTTCCTCCATCCATTTTACTCTTATAAGGTGAAAAACGCTGTCAGTAATTATCCATCTGCATCCTCTCACTGATTCGTGTTCTGTCTGTGGAGCGGACTTTACAATAAAATCTCACATGATCTCATGTGAAAAAAACTCTGGAACAAAGTTAACAAAATGGGAACCAACAGGGGAATAACAGAGAGATATCAGCACCAGATCCATCCAAAAACCTGACAGTTAAGCAAGAACATTACAGCCACAGAACCGGACGCAGAACCTGATGTTAAAAAGCTATTTATACTTCTCTGTATTAACTCCAGTCTGTTTTGTTTGGCAGTTTGGGATATACCAAGCATCCAAAAAAGAAAAGAGGAAGAAACACGGAGATAAAAATAACGGTGCTGATGTTTCATGTGATCAGACTGTATCAGAGAAGCAGCTAGTTTCCTCAGACGGAGAGTGATGAGCGGTGTGGCGACAGAGAGAGTATGAGACTGATAACAGTGACCTTCTACTGTCATTAGGAATGAGTGTCTCCTGCATGCACACACACACACAGGATGCTCACCTCTGGAGGCAGCTGGATGCTGATATACAGTACATCTCAGAAATATATATATATCTGCGAGCATATAGCCGTGAGCTGTCAGTCAGCGTGGTGTCAGAGCGGAGACCCCCTGTGCTGAGTGACAGCTGGTGGACAGAATATGACATACAACTCGACTCCCACTGAGACTGCAGGAAACTCAGCGCCAGTCCTCGCTGCACGGCTCCGCTCTCTTTCTCAAAACTCCTTCTGCCGTACTTGCTCTCTTTTTTTTTTTAACTTCCCACAGACTTCTCAATTGATCTCTTCACTTTTTTCCCCCACCCTACTTCTGCCTTTTAACTCAATTTCAAAGGCGTGAAGCGACAACATATAGGTGGGAGGTACAGTAATAAGAAGGGCCAACAGAAAGATATTTAGTGCTGTAAAGAGGAACTCGTAATAACACAACTAGAAAAATGTGCAGAGTTTCGGGGGATTTTTTTAATTTTTTTCCCACCCCAAAGTGCCTTTAATCCTCCTCTGAGGCCGCTCGTGCTACCTCCACCAATCAGAGGAAAGGGCAGTCGGAGGGGAACAGCCCTGGGGGAAAGAAAGTCCTCACTTCACTCTCTTCTGCTCATAAAGCTTAATTGCTGTGACAATTGCAAGTGACCTTGACATATCAATATTTTTTATCAACTCTCATGTGAACTCTGGCGGCTGGATTGCAGGAGATTCCGTTTTCGGTTATTTCAGTAGAAACATGGAGCGAAGCAGACATGTCCCTGCCGTCCCCAGTGGAAGCAACGAGAACGAATGCACCCAAAATGTCTCTTATAATCACCTTTTGCACAATTGCACAGCGTGAGCCACAGTTTTTAAACCAGCAAGCGGCGGCGGTCTCGGGGCCTAAAACATGATGCAGGAGTGGGAAAATAAAAGAAGCAGTTCCGTAAATGACCACTAGAGGCTGCTCCAATAGACGCCCATGTTAAAATACCCAACTTTACAGCAGAAATAAACATTTTTACAGCCTCGTACAAAAGGAGTTTTGGTCTCTGTAGCTAGTTTCTCCTTTTATGACCCCTGTACTGAGGGAGAATTTTAATATAACTGCTCCGTTTAAATTGAATTAAAGCTTAAATTTATGCATAATTAACAGCGTGGCCATAGTGAGTGATTGGTGGATGCCATCACAGGACAGTCCATGGCACACACTGTAAATATTACTTTTCTTTTTTGGACAGTTTTTAACATTTTATAGATTAGTTTACAGATAACTAACAAAATCATGCAAAAAAAAAAAAGTATTATTTTACACTTTAACCCTTAAAAAAAGCCAAAACTGTAAATAATGTCGGCATCAAAGTTAAATAAACTACCATTAACTGCAAAATTACACTATTTTTACTACTTAAATCTGATAAAATATAAACATTTTACACAGTTTTTTAACCGTTCTATGTCTATCCACCGCTTTTTTCTGCCGCCCTTCTGCCAGATTGTCAGCCTTTTCGCAGGATTTCTTTCTGCATGGTCCACCTCAGCTCCACTCATGCTCGACCTCTTTGCCCATTCTTGGATTAGCTGGGAGTTAGACGGAGCCGCCGCACTGAGCTTCAAAATCGCCCTTCAGGAAACCAATGGGTCACATCCTGGAGGGTTCATCCATCTTTATATACAGCCTATGCTAAGCACGTCAGGTCGAACCGGGTTGGACGGAGACGAGGCTCCATCAGATCGGTTTGGACAGTAACCTTAAAAGCTCCTTTCCTCTGTTAAAGTAATGTAGATGGAGTGAAGCGTGACTTGAAATCACGCCTGACCCTCGGCGGTGCTTTAACTACTGAACGCCATTATGAAGCTCTGACCTCCCGCCGCGTCTCCAGATACCCTCAATAAAGCAGGAGAGTAAAACCCTGTCAAAACTGATGTAGATGAAGACCACAGCTGTTGTAAAAACATGAATTTTCCTTGAATACATTAATGTAAAATGCTGCCTTCCTCTCAGTAGACCACAGCAGTCTGTCCCTACCTGACTCCGCCATTCATACTTTAATATATCTTCGCCTGTGAATCACTCGTTTCTGGCTGAAATGCCGACTGAAGCACTTCCTCTCGCTGTTTGGCTCTCCCCGCCTCTAATCAACCTGGTCAACTTTGATGAGCAGACATTACTGTCGCCGTGGCGGGGGATAGATGCTGACAATCAGCTGCCTAAAGGGCTGAACGTCCTCTGTGTGGCTGCATGTGTCACTTGCATTATTATTATTATTATTATGCATGCATCCACAGTTTTGACGCTGGTGAATTGAATCGCATCTTTCTGAGCTCATTCATCTCTTTTTTGTTTAAATCTGCTGAGTGTTTGCACATGACAGCGCTGAGGGAAAACAGAGGAGAGTAAGCTAACATCACAGAAATGCAAAAGAGAAAAAACACATAACTTTTTTTTTATTCTCACAAACTTGAACACACAGAGACTCAGATGTAAAGACAGACGAGGTGCTCGTACATGCAAACTCGAGAAGATTTTAATGATGTTTGACTGTTAAGTACGGCTGCACTTTCCTCCCTCGCCTCCTAACCCGTGGTTTCTCTGCTAAACAGGCCTATAGGCGACACACTTCCTCTCCCACACACACACACACACACACACACACACACACACACAGACACACAACAGTGAGGCAAGTAAACATCTATTTCCCAAAAGCATCCGCACAGACACAACCCCCCCTTCCTCCCAATTTTCCCGCCAATAAGAAACACACAACAAACAGAACAACAAAAATAGCATGTACACAGAGAAAGCAAGAGGGATGTACACAGAAATACACAAACACCCGCAGCGCCGCGTGTACACACAGGTAAGGGATGGAGATGACAGCGCGTCGTCGTTTTGCTAAAGATCCCGCTTAGATGTCGAGCTATTAAAGAAGCAGAGCGTTAATGTCACCCAGAGTGCGATACAGACGCTGATTAAAGATTACACAGATTTAATTAGATGTTTCTCCGGATGAAATTAGATGGCTTGGTTGAGCCTTATGCAATTCAGATTAGTTTAATACTTCTGCTAATGACACAGCGATGCAGCCGCACACGGCGCTCCGCTGTGATTGGAAACACCTACAAGTTTAACACAAATGACTACATACAGCGTTCTAGTGCAAAGGCCCACCCAGTGGATGTGGACGACGAGAGGTCTGAGGCGATTAGCTCGAAAGTCCGAATTAGAATCTGAATTTGAGGACAACTGACATCAGAAAAACATCCCATATGGTTATATTGCTTATAATACTTGGAGGATAGAGGCTGTAGTAGAAACCCTCTAACTCCTAAATATTACCGCACGGGTGTGACAGCAGTTATTGATTTTTACATTAAAGCACACAAAAACTCACTTTATGATGTTCGGAAAGCTTCCCGTTGGCATCATATGGTTTATACAGTTCAAAATTTATTACATTTTACACATTAACTACATCGTGCTGACTAGTGCAACATAACTTTGAAGAAATATTGAATATCGTCTCGCTTTCAGCCTAAAACTGAACAAATCGCAAAAATTATTAAACAAATTTCTGTTTTGTGACATGTTGATGTTATGACCACAATTTACATGGTTGACAAAAGGGCGAAAACCTTTTTTTTGGGGACAAAATATGACCCAGTTTTAAACCAGAAATCAAAATCCTGGTTGGTCTTCACTGAGCTGAGTCAAATCTGATCAAATCCAATCAACTGCATTTATACAGCACGTAAAAAAAAAAACCCAAAAACAGCCTGAGTTGACTAAAGTCCTGCACATGCTATCATACTGGTGGCAAACCATTATGCACAAACATCAAGACAATAATTAACTTGTAAAATCAATTACTGAAGCTATATAAAATAGCATAAAATGCTAAAACATGCAAAAGAGGATTGCAAGCTGCAAGATTAATGTGGACAAATAAATCTGAACACATTGTTGACACAAACTTCTCATGAGAAGTACTATGAGATAGATTCTATTTTTTAAACTAAGCCTTCTGACTGCATGTTTACGGCTTAACTGACAAGAAAGAACCTAATATGGACGTTTAGTGGATGTGTTTCAGGTTCTATTGTTGGTTTCGGAAATAACGTCCAACAAAGTTCTAGAAACAGTAGCAACACATGCAAAAAAATAAAACTTTCTTCGGTAACTTTTAAAAATTTCTGCCTATAATTTTCACAACTACTGTATAGAAACAGGACGATAACAGAGATGTGCAGTTAACGGGCCGCAGATGACTGTTATCTGTACGTCTGCAATATGGAGAGGCTCTAATTCGGTAATGAAGGGCTGGCTGGTAGATAAGCACACGCGTTCACACACCCGGCTCTTTACAGCCGACTCAGCAGCCGCCACGCCTATGGATGCTGTTGCCATGGCAACGCCATACTCTGCACGCCCCAGCTGGTGTTTCCCCCCGAGGAAATGTGTCTGTGTGTGAGTGTGTCACAGGGAGAGGTTAATGTGCCCCATGTGTGCTTTGCTCTGTCATGTGCAGCGGCGTGTACCGAGGAGGAAAACATGGCTGGTCGGGAGCACTTATCATGCTTATCCCATCGTATGTGCGATTGCATGCACATGTGCTCGATCTGCTCCTATAGCATGATCCCCGTAATACTTGAGTCATGAGTTTTTCCTGACGGCCAAGCGGTCGGTTGAGTAGTTTCAACCCGGACTGGAGACGCTGCATAAAAAAAGAACCCCACTGAATTAAGATAAGTCTTTAGATCCACTCTTCTGCCAAAAATCTGATCTCACAAGCCACAACAATAGATTAAAAACAAGCCAACGGAGCCACACCAGTGTAAACAGACACTTGAGCATCCCACTCAGTCACACTTTGCTGTTCTCCTGCCATGACTCACGCTTTAAATTTACACACATTACAGCATGTGGTGACCTGCGCTGCTGCCAACATGGCCGCGAGGATTTGGGACGAGTACAACATTTATTAGTCATGTTTCCAGTTCTCAGGTTTGTTTACCGTGCCGTCACCCCGCACAGGAACTCACACAGACGCCATTAAGCCGGCAAGGAGTCGAGGATTTAGTCCGACTTCAATGAATGTTTAATCTGAGCTTTGACTCTATGGCTGGGATGTAAGTCGGCATCGAGTTCTGCTGCTTTGTTTCTGTCTAGTTGGCATGTCTGCTATGGAAATATCACAAGCAGTCACCTCTGGGGGGAAATATACTTGCAGAACATGTAAATAGTGCACCCCAGGGTGGACCAGTGCACGCCTAAATCACTATTATGTGTGGCTACAGGTGCAACAGAGGCCACACCCAGTCACATCTGGGCAAAATAAAAGGCTTAATTAGAACCTACACGCAACATAACTCAAGATGTTTGCTGGCCCCAAGCGGCGCAGCTAAACCCTCGTCCCCAATCTCTCCTGGCCGGCCCAAGCTCAGAGTTAATCACAGAGAATGGAGGATTTGCTGTTTAATCACTGCCTTTCTGCCTGCTTTTCTGCGGCCCTCCATCACTGCGGTGCAATTTATAGACAGCTCAAACGTCCACGCCGGTCTGACTCATCTCGCGGCTCTCCTTCACTGCGCCACCGCTTCTTCATCAGGTTTCACTTTCTCCACCGACCACGCTTTAGGCAAACACTGCAGCCCTTCTTCCTGCGCCTCTTTCTCTTTGACATGCTGTGCTCTGTATTTGAACACTGAACTGTTTTTGTTGTTGTTGTTGTTGTTGTTGTTTTGCTGGTACACCTCCTCCCCGTGATGCATCCGCCGAGGAGAGCTGGGAAGGATGGAGATAAGAAAACCCGGCGAGGGAGGTCAGTTGTCTCATTTCCTCTTTCCAACAAGCATCATAAGTCTATCTCACCGCTTCTCTCTTAATGTCTGCTTTATTATCCTGCCAAACTCTCTCCATTAGCTCGTCCTCCTCCGCCTCCTCTGCTCCTCTCCTCGCACCTGAAACTCCCCCTCCATCCCTCGTCTCCCGAGTTAATCTTCACAGTCACTCTTTCCACCTCTCCACTGCTGGTTCACCTCCATCCATCCCTCCTCCTTCCCGCTCTAACCTGCCATCCCTCAACCACACATCATATCGTTCCCCCTCTCCGTGCACTTTCCCCTTCGCCGATCCGCTCAGCCGGCTTGTCGGTGTGTAGTTGTTTGCGCGCGAGTGCAGAAGCATCGCCTTGTTCCATCAGCAAAAAAAACAAGAGACGGAAAGCGATGCATCAGGAGGCGGAGAGGAGGGAAGGGAATAAGATGCTTTAACCCGACATTCCTCGTGCACAGGTACACCAGCTTCATTTGAGTTTCTAATTGGGTTTCTATGGCAACCACATCTAATCTACCTGTTAAGAAAAAAACCTCAGTGACACGTTAAAGGTAAGAAGGGGCGGTACAGTGTTCCCCGATTTCACACAACTGACTTCCATGTATAGCTAAACTCTCCTTTATGTTTTCAAAGAAGTATATTTTCTCCCCCGAAAGGTCAAACTGTGTCGTAGCAGGAAAAACAAAAAGTCGTTGTTCTCAACATCAAAATCTCACTTCACTCTCACTATACGGTTATATCTTAGGCCACAACGCTTTAGTGCATGTTTTCATACATATTTAATGTCTTTAATAATAAAATACTGTATGTTTTTAATGTGGACCCCAGGAAGCCTGGCTGCGCTCTAGGGCACAGCTAATGGAGATCCAACATACGGAAAGCACTTGGTAGGTTTAGGAAATGATCATGACTTGGGTTAAAATACAACCTTTTCACCACATGTTTGACTTTTCCTGCATTTTCTGCATAGACTGTATAAAAGATGGACGTAGCTACCGTGACGTCACCCGTTGGTTTCTGCACTGAGAAAATGAAGCCAGGGTTTTGTTACTTCCTGGTTGACATCTTGGATTTTTGGAGCCAGTGACGCAAAAATCGTCGGAGGGGGGCGGAGCCATAGGAGCAGCGATTGGTCAGACGGATTGAGAGGCGGGCCCTCTCTGCCCGCCCACATTTACCGCCTTCTGCTCGCTTCGTCTGCATCGTCGCTGCTGACTGTCAATCAAGCCAGCCACGCCCCTTGCCCCGCAAAATGGTGATGATTTTTTAAAAATTCAGTATTGATTTATTTTCAGATTGACCACCTGATCTCTGAATTTGACTTGAAAACTAATAAGAAAAAAATCCTGAGCTGGAGGAATGCAGTATTTCATGATCTGTGATCACTTCTTTTCCAGTTCAAGTCTATGGGAGCCAGGGCTTTTTGGAGCCAGGACTAACGGACGTAGTGATACAGCAGGTTTTTGACACTTCCAGGTTGGCTTCATTTTTCGGCGCCGGTTGCTACGTCCATCTTTTATACAGTCTATGATTTTCTGGCTTATCAGGATGCCGAAACTTGTCCCATCTAATAGGTATAAGATTGTTTGGCTGGAAAGGAGCAATAAAATACTTAGAGAGAAATATATTTGTGATCACAACCAAGTGCAAAAAGCACTTTTTTCTCAAAATGTAATGCAAATATATAGGAACATAGATTTTCATACGCAGCCATAGCAGGGCTGTTCTCCAGCACTGACGCAGCACTTTGTAGAATGGTCTGACTGCACTTCATCATTCTGCCATAGGTGGAAAAAAAACACTCTGGCTTGTTTGTGTTCTTTATAATCAATCATAGTTGTCTTGCATGGAGCTATGAACAGAATACAGTGTTAACTCCAAAGAGTGACAGTGGAACAGTTTTGCACACAGCAAAGAAATAAAAACGTCAAAAACACAAAAGAAAATGATCCAAAATGTAAAATGTATGGTTGTTGTTTCCATAATGAGGGAGGAAAATGATAACACATAGATAGCCAAAGGGTGAAATGTGCGACCAATGGCAGGCGTATACCCACAATCTACACTGAGTGAGACGTACAAATGTGCATAAATCGTCACTGTGGTTCTCACTTTTTTTCTTCCCTTTAACCGACACCTCACATCGTCTTTGTCTCTCTGCTCCATTCGCTGAAAATTTATTCACCACTTGTTTATTTGTCGCTATTACTCCGAGATCAGGTTTATATAAAATCCCAATATTCTTCTATTAAACCCCCCGTTTTAATTAGTCGTCTTCGATTTCCCCTCTGTTTCACCCCAGGCTAAGAATATTGTCTATTTGTCTTTAATTGACACATTAGCAGTTAGTATCTATGACAACCACGACCAGCTGGGGACAGCTGAAAGATGCTCTGGGCAGTTTATTCACCCTGCTGGAAATACAAATCTAATCTTTAATTTTGGCAGCTCGGAGGAGGGCTCCTGATTGGTGGAGCAGAGAGCCGGGAGAATCGTGAATGTCAGCAAACTGTAAGTATTGCTTCAAAATATGACCTCATTATGACAAATATGCTAATTATTTTGTGGTAAATCAGTGTCCAGTGACAATAAAAACAACAACTCTGCTCTGCTTCAGTGTTCTTCTTTCCCAGAAGACACAACTGGCCACACACACACACACACACACACACACACACACACACACACACACACATACAATCTTCCCTGAGGGCCTCGCCACTCGCCATCATCCTCCTTTCTCCGGGCTTTACCATTAATGGCTAATTTGCTGGCTTTTGGGGGTAAAAGGTCACCCCACTGATGGATGGAAGGTCTCAGGACTCATCAATACTAACTGCCCTCTCTTAACACACACACACACACACAAAACACACATGTATTGGTCTATAGGTGCAGACATGCGTGCATGAATTTAAACATATATCGCAGCCTGCACACATGTGCACCGACGCCCACACAGGCACACGCATCTATTCCTTATTTGTCATTTAACCGGGAGCCAGCACCATTACCATCCACGCTAGGACCATCTATCTTGACAGTGACAGGTGTGAAGGGAAAACCACAAACCCACAATGCATTTCTGCGATGCAGTTAAACAGGAAAGGGACAAAAAAGGAAGGATGCAGCAGCTGAAGGACAGAGAGGCAAAGAGGACAGATGGGGGTTGGTGGCGAGGGACGTCCTCGTTTAGTTAATATTTATTCGCTAAAAACACATAATGCTGATGATGAACCGGTGAGCTGTTTGTGATAAATGCATCTGTCCTGCATTTGGGTCAACACATCTGCACAATCATCCTTTTAGGGTATAGCATCTGGGTTAGGTAGCCAACACAAGTAAAGCTGTTAAAAAGGAAAAAACTCACACACAGGATTCCTTGTAAAAACAACAACAACAACAAAACCCATCGGATTTTTACATACATCTGTGAAATCGTTTTGGCCGATTGCCATTTCCGATACAGATACATGTACATATATTTTCCACCTAATTTCAGAGAACCTGGGGTCCCTCCTGTAGTGGAATTAACATATTATTATGTCTACTCTCTCAGAATCAGAATCAGATTTATAGCCAGGTATAGTTTGCACAATACGAGGAATTTTTTCTAGTGAGTTGGTGTAACAGTAAATGTACACAGTGAGGAGCAATGTACAGGATAAAAATATAAAAACAACTGTAGAAGTGCAAAGCAGAAGCAAAAGATATTCTGCAGTGAAGAATTAAGTTTAAATAAGAACCATATAACTGTAGTCATTTACAAGAATTTACAGGAGTGCAGGGTGTGGAGGTGCAACATGACCAGTAACAGTGAGGATAATGTGATGGTGAGCATCTTTCATGCACACATAAAATGCAATGCTTTTCAAATGTACACATTTTCTGGGCAAGATAAGAAAACGACTCCAACTTATATGTAAATAAAAAACATGTCATTTATTTTTTTGTGACATTTTTAACTCAAACTGTGACCTTCTTCCTGCACAGTGTTGAGCATTGGTGAGCGTCATCTTATCCTCCAACCAATGTTCGTTTTAGGCTTTTTTAGGTAGAAATTTTATTTGATTTTCTTTGTCAGCTGATACCAATGATCGCACGACATCAGGAAAATGGTTCAGATTTCTAAAGCTGGATCAACAGCCAAAAATTAACCACTATAAGCAAATCTCTCTACACAAAATTATGTTCACATACAGCTAGTCTGACTCACTGGATGTACACTGAGGGTATAAGTCTGACTGACCGTGCATTTCATATGCCTTACTCCTCCCGTTCCACTATCTGTGTCTTACCATTTTTAAAATGTCTCAACAACCTCCAGGCTAACAACCTACCACACTAAAAATGTAAAATTTTATCTCGTATTGAGATTGTGCAGTGAGGCAGCACAGCCAGTTATTTTCTGTCACTATTGTGAGTGAACACCAGCACTGCATCCTTAACGTAGCTCCAGCCAAGACGACTGTGCAAAACGATCATGATGGTGGTCCTGGTGAAGCCCGACTGGTCTGGGTTCTAACACGACTAAAACTCATTTGCAGTTAGTTTTAGGAAAACATATCTTCTGCTGGATTACATTTGTTCAAGACGCATCACAAATATGCTTGAAATCTACATGTCTATGCCTTTATTGTCGCTCGTTTCAGTTGACTAATCGTGCATTTGATAGGGTGGACCTCATCACCCTGGCAACCCAGAAAATGGAGGAGAAGCTTCCAATGTATGTAGTAAAAGGTTTGTAGTGAAAGGGTCACGTTTAATCCATACCATGATATTCATTTAATCCTATCTTGGTAACTTCTGTGCCTAAACTTAACCAAGCTCTAACATGTAGTGAAAGTGTGAGTCAATTTTCCTAAACCTAACCGTGTAGTTTTGGTGTCTTAAATCTAAAATCTGAACTGACTGACAGTAAACAAAAGAAAGACAAAAAATAATGGCCCCACATATGGTGTTGACCAAAATGGAAATGAGCATGTCATATAGCTGCATATGAATTTTGTGGAAACTGTGTCAAAGAAACACAACAAATCTTCTCCACCGTTTGAAAAGGGGACGTTACCATCCGGCTGAGGAAACGGAAAGCCAAACTCAGCACCCCCCAAACTGCTAGCACTAGCGTTAGCATTAGCAGCCAAGCTCGCTAACAAGTCTCTTGTGGCAACGTTCAAATCCCAACAGCAGATGCTCTGTTTGCCTTTTCAGTCATTACTCAGTTTGTGACAGCAACCGGTTCTGTAACGGGTTGTCATTCAAAAGTCTTTATACAACTGTATATGCAGCCAGTTATCACCTAATATACCCCAGACCTGAACATCCGCCGTTAAATCAACGTTATTTGCTCGTTTGTCATAAAGTTTTGGCTCGTTGCTGCGCTGTAATATTACTTGTGTCGATGCTGCGTGTCAACAATGACTGTGGCTGAAGCTGCAGCCTCGTTACCAAGGAGACACACACATATGGTGACACAGCATCTATTTAATTAATCAATGACTGACAGCAGAGGATTAATCAGCGATGCAAGCTGAAACACAGCCAAGAGACACGGGCACATGTCTGACAAAAACAAGCGCACTCTCAATGTGAAATACTTTTTTTTCTCTTATCGTTATTCACCACTTCAGTGTCGCTTATGATTGAAAATACCACCACATTCATTAGCATAAAGGGATTAGGCTCCACTTTAAGCTTTAAACAAAACTCAAATGAGATCAAATGATGATTCACTGCCCTCAAAAGAAGCTTCTCTCTGCATCTACTGCATGTAAGAAAACTGCTCCCTTTCTTACAGTAAAAAGAAGCACCACACTTTGTCTAAAATGTGTTCCAAGTCACGGGACAAACTCTTACTTTTATCAGTCCATTGCTTGTGAAGCGGTTTGACAGACGGCCTTTTTTTCATGTCGCGCTTCCCGATGGACATTTTTTTTCTCAAATCCCTGCATGAATCTTCTTCTGAGAGGGTAAGGAATGGTTTGACATTTTGGAAAGCGTGGCATTTATTCGGTTTCTTTCTGAGCATCAGATAAGATCTTTAACAGCGCTTTCATGTTTGTCTGTTTAAAAACTGAGCCCTATACAGCCTCGTACAGAATCCTCTAGCTGCATCACGGTGGCATCCTCGTCCCTGCTGTGTCAGTACACACACACATAAATTTTGCCAAGTCACAGTACAAACACTGACCTATCGATCGGCCTTGTAACTTGACGCATAGAGCGCAGAAAGAGGAGGTGATAATGTAGTCTGTGGAGGAAGACGAGGTGCAAGAGGTTAAAGACGAAAACAGCGAGGGTAAATATAGAGAGAAAGGAAAAGATGACAATCACAACAGAAGGGAAAAACTGAATTAGAGGAAAGTAAGGGAGGGGAAAGAGGACAGAGCTGAGGACACAAACAGGAGTGACTGCACATGATTAGATGGAAATGTTTGATCCCGTAGGTAGATCGCAGATGCATATCAATCAGTTTTATCTCCCCATTACAAGCACACGCACAGCCCTCCTCGTCACCCCTGGCCATGCAGACGGGCAAAAAAAAAAAAAAAAAGAAGCACGCCCTAGAGCTGTGATGCCATTGGCCGGCAATGATGTCATCTCTTCCTGGAGGTTGAGCAGCGAGCTGTGCAATTGGCTGGCGCAGGCAGACAGTAGGAGAGCGCTGCTGAGGTATCAGTTCCATTCATACAGAGGCAGCGGTGAAAGCGTGTGTGTGTGTGTGTGTGTGTGTGTGTGCAAGTGTGTGTGCGCTTGCGTTTGCATGTGTTTGTGGGTGTGACCACTCCCCACTGAGGCATACAGGCAGGAGCTATTAGGGTCGTGTCCATCACTCTGAGACACAGACATTACCTGCTGGGATGCTCCCTAATGGACGCTCTCTCTCTGTCACACACACACACACACACACACACACACACACACACACAGGAATTTCAAGGCAATGCACACTATCAAATATGCATGTGGGCGTGCACACACACTCACACTCAACCACACAGCTGATGGGGGTTGGGAGAGTTGAAATGGGTGTTGTCTCCCTGTTGTTACCGGGCTGTTGTCATGGTGATGCAGATGGAGCTTTTACTGCTAGCTGGGACTCTCACTTTGTAATGAACTACACACACACACACAGATCAACACACACACTCCCAAACCCACTTTTCCATTGATGCTCGCACATGCACACACCTTCTAAGAGCAGCTTTCAAGGAACAGAGGAAACGAGGAAGCAGAAAGGGGATTCACTCTGAGCGCGTGGAAGGTGTGAGCGTAAACACTCCCATGAGACACACCAGACACGTCCTCTAAGAGGTGTTCTGAGGAAATTAGCCTGTGGTCGCCTGTTACAACATGCTGCACATTCACGCTCCTTCGCCTCTTCCCTCCTTTATACTAACCCTTACACTCTTGCCTTTTACCGCTCGCGTCTTCCACTCCTCGCCCACCTATTTTAGAGTATGATGTCACTCACTCGCTTGTGATTGCCAGCATACCAAGGCTTCACGTGCAAACAAAAGATGCAAAAAAAAAGAAGCCCTCAATCTCAAATTCAGCGGAAAAATCCAACGCGCGGGCTATAGATAGATATAAATCCAGATACCGCACACTGAAAGCCACTTAACCGAGCATTATAACACACTTCCAGATGTCCTGATACAGAAAATAATTGCCTTGCTGGAGGACGTTTATTGCCTGTGCCTTGTCCATTACTCTCCTATATCTGGACTCTTCTCTTATTACATTGGGGAAAACATAATTTGTCGCTCTGCTTAAGCTCATCACTTTCACAACAATCCAGTCGCTCTGCGTGCTCACGAGGTCCATACTGTATGTGTTCCGGCACGTGATCTGCGAGTCCACACTGCGTTAATTCCATTTTATTGGCAGCAGCGTTAATCTGATTTAATCTAATTTGGATTTTAATCATGTTCAACAAAGCTATCAAATTTCAGTCAATAAAATCTCTTTAATCTGCAATCAGTATCTGTATCTGGTTCACATTAACATCACTATCTGCCTCGTTAATAACTTAAAAAAATATACATTATCAGCACCTTAAGCACAATGACACTATCTGCAAAAATCATCTGTGTGTTTAACTTCAGCGGTGCTCGAGCACATTTTTTGATAATCGATTAATAATATAAGCTGTTCAACAAGGACGAATCCAAATGAGATGCAAATGACCTGACACCTCAGAGACTAAAAAATTAATGGAGTTGCAGCCCTCCTCTTCAGATCCATACGTGCATGCGTGTTTAGGCATGCGCGCATACATGACTGCATATTGGAGAAGCGTGTGTGAGCGTGTGTGAGCGTGTGTGTGTGTGTGTGCGCGGGGCAAGAGGGAGATAAAGCGAGCGAGAGAGCAAGTGTGTTCATTGCCATTCTCAGCTGCTCTCTGCAAATCACCCAGAGACGCTTTAACAGCCCCGGGTCTTTTCATAAAGGAAAATGATGCATTAAAAACTCCGCTGAGGTCCGGGGCCTTCCGTAACTCAAACACACTTCACCCCGGTGGGATTTATTAGAAATCAGAGGGAAAAGCAACAGTGACACGGAGCGCTGGAGTACCTCAGCAAAAAAACATACAAGTGAATAATTTGAAAATAAAACTTCAGAATGAGATCAAATCGGCGTTACGCGGTGCGAAGGACATCAAGACAAATCCATTAAACGAACACAGAACTCTGCCTCCGTGTCTGAGGAGGTGCCACCTTCCAGATTGCGCTCTTTGTGTATCGTTTCCAACCAGAAGGCCCTACTTTTTTTTTGCATCAAACAAAGGGCATTAAAAGCATGAGAGCACAACTCCCCGAGCTGGAATGGCTGTCGGTTTCATTCGGGAGAGCTGAGCCCTTTCAAGCCGCCGCAGCCCAGAGATCCAACAAGCCTTTTGCGTTCGCCGAGGTCGGCAAAGGTCAAAGATGAAGAGAGCAAACAATTGCCAAACCTCCTGCTTCAAATCCCTTCCCCTGCGCCACGCTCCTCTCTCAGCTGTGCCTTTCCCAGCATATGCGAGCGCGACGCGAGCGTTGATCTCTGGGCGTTTTCTTCGGCGAGAGACTTCAGAGGAGCTTTCGACGCTCTGTGACACTTCTGAAACTTTGTCGTTAAAACCGACCGACGGTTTACTTCATTCATCTCGAATCTCAACGCCGGAGCTTGTGAATGAATGTCGTAGTAACAGAGGACACGGCGAGGGCTGAGAGGAGAGTCTTCGTTCTCAGTGAACAAAGTGGCAGCAGAATGTAGACCGAGCAAATGAGCCAATCATCTTATGTTCGGTGTGAAATGACTCCTTTATGTTCACAGTTTAGGATAATTTCTCTTGATTTAAAGCTTTTTTTTTTAGCATCCATTTCTCCAGTTATAGCCAGGAACAATCAGCCGTCGGCATTAGCAGCCTTGTTAGGCGATAATCACTATTATTTACCCAGCTCCAAATACGCCCAAACAGCCAAACTAATACTGAGAGACATGGACCTCGATCGCGAAGGCACCGAAAGATGAACAAGCTCAGTGTAAATATTCACACACACCGCATACGTTGAGACTGAAGGGGATGATTATAATACGGAGCTGAAGGGCATTTTAATCTAACCTGCAGCCAGGTATTCTTTAGAAGGTATCTCTCCTCCGCCAGCCGCTGTTTAAAGGGTCTAGACTGTGATTAAATGCACAGGAGCGTTCGCCATAGGTTTATGTTCTTATGTTATTCTATTTTAAAGCTTTCTTCCATCATGTCAGGAGAGAGCAGATGATTACATGAAGCGCTGAGCTGGAAAGCTTTGTGATCCTGGCCTGCAGCTAAAAAAGTCATGATATGAAGAGACCATTTGGTTTTTTTTGCATTTGTCTGAGCGGAGAGCACGCTACGCGCTTGAGTTTACCGAACCGCCGCGTGCCCGACGGCGGTCTGCGCTGTGCTCACATGTAGCAGCACTTCCATTTACTTGCATGACACTATTTATGAAGCTCTTTCTACCTAAATGCCTCCACTTGGCTGCCTCTAAGTCTGATCTCATTCAGGGCTGAGCTTTAAATATGTCACAATTAACCTTGCAAACAAGTCGCATTATTTGATAAGATGCTCGGTGAACCTCGTGTCAAGACATCTGCTAATCCACATTTCATTCCTGTAGAAATGAAAGCACTCTTTCTACCTTTCAGAGCAACCTGTCTAACGGTGACCTGTAGCTGAAGAGCCACTTAACTCTCGGCGCTTCCTCTGACCTCCTGAGCCAAGATGAAGATTTAAAGGGAGCCTGAGCACAATGTATCAGAGGGCCAAAGCACTGCTGAAGAATGAAACGCTGGTGTTAAAGCAAACTCAAAGCTTCCTATAGATGCTTCACAGTAAAAAAAATAAATCTATGAGCAGGGATGCGTTAAGTATTCTGTTGGGCTTTTCCTCTGCAGAAAGCATTGAGTCATAGCATAATACTGTAGATACTGCAGTTTTTTCTTTTATTGGAAGTAAAGAAGGGGAATGACAGAAATCAAAAGGAAGGACTGAACTCTAGTGTTGGAGTCGGCTGGGTCTCGAAACTAAAAGGTGAAGCTCTAGATGAAGACGACAGCAGACCGTCCTTGTTAGAAATCCGGCCGTAGACCATTTAAGCTGGGTTGTCTTTGCTGATTGGCAGCTGCTGTTTCATTCGTGCTTCACATTTTCTGGCTCACAAGTAACGTCCAATCATATTCGGCTGCGCAGCAAGGACATTTATAACCACAAAACTTCTCGCCATTTGTTTGCTCCCGCCAGCGGCCACCACCCCAACCCTGTATTTATGGGATGTTTATTGGTAATGTTGATGCAACTAAAACTGAATGTTCATGTTCACGGGGATCAGTTCTCAAAACAGACTCCTCGTTGCAATCCCCTGACTTACCGTAAGTACATCTGAACCCATGTTTATGCTCTTCTGACAAGAAACCTCCAGTAATTGTTTTAAAGAGGACTGTTCTCTCTAAGAGGCAAAGGGCTGAGATGCTGTTATAGGGCCGCAAAACTGGTTTGTAAAGACATCAGAGTGGATGGTTGAGCACACAAAGCATCTAATTTGATGTCAAGAGACTGTGTATCTCATACTGTCTCCTGTAAACAATGCGTTTCCTAAAGCCGTACCTACAATGTAAATGATTCCCAGGCATCCAGGTCGAGGTAATCCTGCAGTAGAAGGCAGTTGGACTTTCTTTTTAATACTGTTTCCTCTTTCATGCAAGAAGCGTCTTCAGTTCAGAGCTGCATACAGCGACAATCAGCTCTTTAAATACTTAAATGGGAGGATAACGTAGCGTTTTTGGAAGAAACAAACAACACTGTATTGCTAAGAATGAGAAAAGCTGCCATATGTGCTCAAACATGCCATTTTGGTGAGCCACAAATGATTTATTTGGTTGTTCAGAACCTTAAGGAGTTCTCATCAAATCAAGAGGTTGCAAGCGTTCAACAAACTTGTGTAAATGTAGATGATCTGCAGGAGTTTTGTCTTAAACTGAGCCTTCTCTCCAGCTGATGCCCAACCAGTAACTGTTGAAGATGTCCACCGTCAACCAGTAACGAAACGGAACCAAGAACCACACACACATAGTCGTACACGCATGTAACAAACACATGCACAGCTCACACACACACACACACACACACACAGTCCTGCTCCTCATTAGTGCCAAAAACATCACAGTGCTCTAATGAGGATATGGACTCTGAAACAAGGCATTTTAAGCACACACACACACTCAGGCACACACACATGCATGCACAGCTGCCCTTCACACTATGAGCCTGCAGGGTGTGACAGGCCGGCACGCCAAAAGAGGATTTGTGGTGAAAAGCTTCGGGGAGGAGGGCGAGAGGGAGAGAGAGAGAGAGATAGGAGGAGTGGAGAAGAGGGGATTACATGGTGAATATTTCAATACTAAAACATACCAATTGGTTTGGGCTCCTTTTCTGGCTCGGACAGACACACACACACCAACACACACACACGTATGAAGGCACTTGCAGGCCGTATCTTCTACAGCTAGCTTAACTCTGACTAGACAGAGAGTGGGGTGATGGGTAAAGCTAATACAAAACCACAAGGACCCCCCGGGGGTCTGACTGACAAACCGATTGCTGGTTAACCCGCTGTGACAGACTGAGTGGACAAAAAAAAAAACCCAACCAAGCTCTTCTTACCAATTTAAGACTATGTCATCTGACATCTAACACACACACAAGTTGAGAACATGTCAACGTGTTTTCTTATTTCTTTAAAACTAATAATACCAGAGTGAACGGACAGATGCGCCTCAAGCAGCGAGTCCACAGTTCGATTCCTGCGTTACTGGACCCCAATTTGCTGTTTCTCTTCGCTGCGACTGTCAAATAAAGGCTTGAAATGTCCCCCCAAAAATATATTGGAGAGCCTAATAACATTAAGGACTGTGAACTAGATATGAACATCCTATAGCGGACTCAGAAACACAACAGCGCCAACGCTACTAGGTTCAATTTCCATTATTAAATTGTGACTTGCTCTTGGGTACAGAGATATGGATAACACGTAGACGTACAGAAGGGACATCAATGCAATAAAGCCGGCCAGTTTAATATGTATGATGTATTTTTTTCCCCCAGGATTTCTTAAAAAAATCCACCTGCAGCATGTTATAAAGGGACTCTTATAACTTCTCATATATGACTACGAGCAATGTTTCTGGTTTTTACTTTTGAAAGTGCAAATTTAGTTTAAGGGATGTATAATATGTAAGCCATGTGATAATCTAATATCAAACACAATGCTTTTTTACTTAGATTCTGGTTGGCATCTCATTAGTATTTAATATTTCCTCCTATGTTCTAAAAGCTTTGCAAACAGAAATAATGTTTTCTTTACTGCAAACTGATGTAATCTTCTTTAAGCAGGAAACACACCATCTTTATGGTGCACATGGACACAAAAAGTCAAGGTATTATTTAATTTTTTGGGGCATTTTTCAGCAAATATCATATAAAATGCCTCAAATTCCATCATACTGTCTTCATGTATCCTCAGAATATTCCACAGTAGCCATTTAACGCCGCTAAAAGCAGACATTTCTACTTCACTGGACTTCTAATAACACCTCGAGGTACCGAATTACTGAGTGTCACTTTGCACAAACCAAACCCCGGCTTTAACGGGACCGGACGGCAGAGAGGGGTTGCCATGTTGCAAGGTTGGAGGTCGGCAGCCACGTTCCAGATACAAGTCGGGCTGCAGGCACGCTAAAGGACAGAGGGACCAGCTGCTGGTTGGCATGACGGCTGCCACATGCTGCTCAGGTCAGCGGGGAATGAGGCTACGGAGCCGAGTGGGGGGGAAACACAGAGCGAGAGAGTGGGAAGGAGAGAGAGAGAGTGGCTGAAAAAAAAAAAACGGATTAACTTCAGGAACAATCTCAATAGGGAATCATTTGTGTGCATGTTTGTGGTCATGCATCTGGTTATGTATGTATGTGTGTGTGTGAGAGAGTGTGTGTGTGTGTGTGTGTGCTCTTTTCTGGGGGCTGATGGGAAGTTTTTCCGCTGCAGGAGTCCAGCGGGCGGTTACATTGTCCCAGTTACAAAGACGCGCTAGAAGCACTGGGCATAATGCAGACACAATGGTTAAGCTGCATGTCTGTGTGTATGTGCATGTGTGCATGTGTGTGTGTGTGTGTGCATGTGCGTGTGTGTGTGTGTGTGTGTGTGCATGTGTGTGTGCGCTTGTGCATGTGCTCATAGTTAGCAGTCTAGACCAGGGGATCAAGTGTAATCTCCCTCCACTGATACAGCTGATGAGTTTAGGTCACAGACCACAATCACTGTATTAACATCATTTCTGCATGTCAGCCGTGTAATAATTTGCTCTCATTAACTGATTCATACATCACTTTTATAAACCCGTTACAGTGTTCGACCCTTTTCGGCTGCAATTATGTCTTTAAAACTTGACTGAATGAAGAGCATTAACATTACAACCGGCCATAATGATGTGGCCTTTTTTTTTCAAAGTCACTCCGGTCTTCGACGCCTCCGTCCAACACCTGACTTCTTACCAGGTCCTAACATGTGCATCGTTATGAGATCATCCTCGTTTACTCAGGGTTTTAAAAAGAGAAAATATTACAGTTTTCCTTGCCGTAGCTAGTGACCACTAATGAACGCTCACCAAGCAAAAGCCAGCGCGACCAGAACGGTCCGCATTCATTAGCGATGCACATGAAGCAAAGAGATAAACTGTGAGTAATTGCTCTCACAGAAACCTTACACAAAATTTATGGGGGAAAAGCGCCATTTCTTAACACGCACCAGCTACGTGTTAACCTTTGGGTTTGCATAAGCAGGCGACGTCTTTACGACGCCTTGTGAAGGACGGATTTATGTCGAGCAGTAAATAAAAAGTGGAATGAAACGCTGCTTTAGTACGTGATTACCTTGTAAAAACAAGTTACAAAAGCAATACCTGAGCTGGCAATTCATTCGAAGTGCATCATTAACGAGACGACAGAAGCGAACTTTACTTTGGTTAAGTGGGAGCGTTTTTGGCAGGTGAAATGTGAATAAGTGGACGGATCGCAGCTTTAGTGGTTAGGCTGAGCGCTCACACACCAGTGAGACCTCCAGTAACTGCTATTCTAGACAAGTATCGAAGGAAAAAATATAATTATCATGGATTACAAGTGATTACAGCATTGAGGCAAACAAAAAAAAAAACCCAGAACAGCACTGCATTGAATGGCAGAACAAGTAGTGATTAAAGCCTCTCTGGGTAGCAGACAGTGCTTGGGTTAAATGACACACAGCATTGTGTTTGACAAGCTACGTTTAATTAGAATAGATTGTGGGATCAATATTGGTCAATAGACAAAATCACACTGTTTGTAAACAAACCCAAGATGCTGAGAATTAAGTAATTTATTTATTTGTTTTTTATTTTACATTGGAAAGGCTCCCACTTAACTCCAACCATTCAAGGCCTGCTAATTAATTTACCCCCCACTCACACACAGCTACCACAACCACCACACACAAACCCCCATGACAGATTTAATTAAAATAACTTCATTACTCCGAGCTTTGAAAACACTTCGCTCTAAAAAGAAAAAAGCAGACGCCTCCAAAAACCTAGAAGGACCGGAGCCAAGAATCTACCCTCTCTAAGAACAGCGAAACAACCCCAAAGAACATCAGGATCGCTGCCCGGCGACTTCTAAACACAACTCCGTTCATAATTATAACAACACAGCCGGCTGCAAACAACGTGGCAGCGAGAACAGAAGGGAAAAGAAAAGACTGAGAACTACTACAGCTACTTCACTGGTATCATAACCTCAGGCAATAACATTGTTTGGTTCCCCACAGTCTACTATTTCCCATTATCTCATCTATTATTATAATTCTCGTCTTTTATCACGGCTGTCATTTTGAAATTCCTTACCCGACTCCCACTCCGAAGAGTTCCACGCTTGGTAAAAGTCTTTCCAAATCAACTCCTCGCTACTAAATCTACACAATTTGTTGGGCCTTTAAAGTTTTGAAAGCTTCTTTTTTTTGCATAGTATACCAAGCACAACACACAGAAAATATACAGTGGGTGTCACATTTTGTCTCAGGAATAAGGTCACATATTCAGTTTCAAGCATCAGCCCAGATTTAGACCAAAGTAAAACTGATACCAGAGGGTACTGTTCTACTGTACCCTTCACACACTTTCTCTCCTCCTCTCATGCACAAGCACACAAACCCATATTCCTGTGCAATAAACTCCCCAAACCAAACCCACCCCCTCTCTGTTTTCACACAGTCCATCTGACATCCAAGCACTGTGCAGAGAGTCTATGATATCATCCAACTCAGAGGGCAGGCTGACATTCTGCCGGGACAGAGCGAGCACGCCTCCCACCAGCGCACACCAGCGCCAAACCTTCACACGTGTGCAAATGCGCCAAATGTAAAGGAAACTTGGGCTGCATGTGCACATGTGTGGTAATGATGAAAACATGCAAAACACACACAGATGTCCACTCACCTGCACCTGCATGAAGGATCCCCTGTAGAAGCAGCATGCTGCAGCCGACAGGGCACTCCACAGACTACACCTCTCCGTCATGGTGGGCGCACACCTTTTCCTTCTGATATTTTCCTTCACTTCTCCTTCTCTTGCCTTGCCTCTCCTCTACCCCACCCCAGGGGTGTCCGATCCAAGCAAACCCCCCTCCTTCACCCCCCTGGGTTAAGCCTGTCCCACCCCTGCCTCTCTTTCTGCCTGACTACCAGCACCTCCACATAGTGCCACCACTAGACACACACACACACAAAAAAAGAAAAAGGACCCCCAAAAAGAAACCCAAGCTACCAGCTAAAAAAAGCTAACAGCACAGCTACAGCCTGCAAGCAGCAAGCATCAGCTAGGATCGAGCCGCTAACAGCTGGTTCCTGATAACACAGAGTGAGATTGCAGCTCCTGACATCCTCGCTTTGCTTCTGCCCTGCACCGGCTCCTGTCTGCTTCTGCTTCCTCTCCTCACTGCACTTGCTGCACTTCACGCGGCTGCTAGGGATTACCTCATTGCTTGCTGATGAAAGGAGTGTGGGTGGGGGGAGGGTGGACCAGAGGGAAGAGAGAGAGAGAGAG